>NC_080772.1:38355000-38655000 GCF_020826845.1 Diceros bicornis minor
CTCTGTGTGTGTCCTAAGTGCTTAACACTCTATTCCTCTTCCCTTTCCCACTAATGCACATCCTAAGGTCCCCTGAAAGCAAAATGCACCCAATCATTAATTATATAGCAGTGTTTACTAAGCTTTTCCTGAAGCAAATACCTCAGCAGTTTTGCCTTGTACGCTGAGACTGTGCTGGCCCAGATTTAGCTGTCTTTCAATTAATTATCCAGTTACCTGTCCTAGGGCCTGCTCTTACTTCCAGCTCTTGCTAACTCTGAGATTGCACTTTTTTCCAGTTTTCATTTGGGTTCACCTCTGATGCTTACCTCTGTGGCAGCCTGCTCCTACTCAGGGGCTGTGACGCTGGTTCTCTGTCTCTGTTTTCAGGTCAATCCCATAATAACTACTGTGAACCACACACAAAAAAACTCGAAATATTATTCTCTATGGACATCCCTCTTCTCTATTTTCTAGCACTGCTATAGGGTCATTCCTATATCTATTGCATTTCTATGTGGTTTAAAGAACCAAAGGCAGCATATGTAACCATCGGATTGCCATCTTGGACTAGAAGTCTGTCCATTGCCTTAACAGGTAAAATAACAATTGTTGAATATTCATTTATTTACCATATTGTAGGCAAGGTGATTACTGCTGAAAAAGAGACAAATATAAATTATTAAAATTGGATTGTTTGTTTCCTGGAGGCCCTCTATTTTTAACTGTCTCCTATTTAGTAATCTCAATCACTCAACTACAGGCAAAACTTGAAATCACTTCAGGATATTATTTCCTAAAAGATGAGTTTTAGCAGAGTAGTATTGAAATCTTAGCAGTTAAATTCTTCTGCTCAGAGTTTTGCCAGACCTGGTTTTAATCTTGATTCTATCTCCCAGGAGGTTTGTGGCCTTAGAGAAGTAACTGCTTTGTCCCCAACAGTGCCTACTGCGAGGGTCACTGTGAAGGATAAAGTAGGTAATGCCTGGAAACCCCTTGGTGCAGTGCCTGATGGACTGCGAGTATGTACTCAACGCTTCTAGACACTCTGTTAACTTGTTATCGTAGTAATGTAAGAAAGGCATTTGAATTAGAGTAATTAGATCGTGCCGAAACCTGGATTTTTAAATGTGGAAGTGGAATATTTACACTTTAGAAAATAATTGTGAGAAACTAAATAGCACTTTTAAGATACCCAACTGTATCTCAAAATGGTAAGAGCTCAATAGATTTAACGCTCGGGTAAAGATGGCTTGGGCTGAAGTTCTCTTTATAAAGGGATGTATCCTCAAGTCCACAATATCTAATTATCTTCCCCACGATCTGATCGTGATTTTACGACTTTATGATAGTTTGGGAGCGCCTTGGATGGGTCCTAACCCATGTATATACCTATGCTTACACCCAGCACTTTGTCTCTCTTTCATCTGCAAGTGTATATCATATAGTCCTGACTGACACCTTTCCCAGGCCTCTGTTCTACACCGTTCCCCCTCCACCACACTGGGCTCGGCAACGCGAATCCTACTGTGCTTTTGATTGTAGTTACAAACTACCTGGTAGAATTTAAATTGGAATCACTCAGTATTTCTCTTTCTTTACTCAGCTCCTATTCAAAGCCAGGGACCTATTATCAGAATGCCCAAGAAGCATTTTAGAATTAAATAATATGTATTTATTTTTATATAAAATTACTGTATACTGAAAGATTGAATAGAATAGTGAAGAAAACTGCAATCTCTTGTATATGCATTTTGATATAAATATTTCTTTTCCATGGAAACAAATCATTAAAATATTTGTCCTACATATGGTGGCATTAAAAAAATAGAATTATGCCTAGAAAAGTTTTTGTGTTAGTTATAAGGCTGTCTTCCAAGCACATTAATTCTTCTTGGAAGTTCATATTCAAAGGTCTTCAGTATAGAAAAAATGAGCTTACTGTCAAAAACGGGGAATAATAGAAAAGGAAGAAAGCACAAATGGCTATTTTTCTCCAGTTTACTGTATTGGGCAGAGATGTATACAAATCAGTTTAAACAAATGGCTGCCTGTTTTATATTCAGGTACATCTAGTGTTAGAAGCTGTATGCTATCCTTAGGCAATCTACTCCATTGTTCTATTTTGCAAACTTTTCTATAAGTTGAGCTTAGAATAGCAATTGGAATTCTACTTACCTAACAATGGTTTATTTCTCTTTCATTTAAAAGGCATTTCATTGGAATTACATATTGACACAAACTAATATTTTACATTTTAAAACAGTGCCTCGAGGGCTGTTTAAAAAATAGTTTTCAAAAACATTACTTTGGTTAATCTTCTTGACATTCGTGGAATTCACACTTCCTGCATTTGTTAGATAATGAGATGGATCTTTTAACGCTGCAAATATGGCTTTGGTAATGTTTTTAATGAGAGTGACCAGGTAAGTAGAAGGAAAAGACTAATCAAGTGAACCAGGGGAGAAGATGGGTGACCAAGGTAAGATTTGGGAAGCCTTAATCACATCAGAGACTTCCAGCAAACAGGCCTCCCCAGTCAGAATAATCACCTAACTAGCCACCAACCTCACACTTCCCAATCAAAGACAGTTACAGTGCCAGGTTCCAAATGTTATAATCCAGGAAGATACATCAGTTGTTTCATTTTATCGCCTACTGACTTAAGCAAATTCAGGAGATAGTCAACGAAGAAAGAATGTTTTTACAGTATTTGGGGTCTGTAAACCAATAAAAGGAATCTTCCAGTAAGAACCACTCTTTCTTTGTTAGAAACTTTATAGGGTCTCTATTAGGGTCTCCAGAAAAACAGAATCAATAGGAGAGAGATAGACGAGGAGACGTATTAAAAGAATTGGCCCACATGGTTACAGAGGCTCAGAAGCACCACAATCAGCCATCTGCAAGCTGGAGACTCAGGAAAGCTGGTAGTAGAATTCAGAGTCTGAAGGCCTGAGAACCAGGGGCCAGTGGTGTTACGTCTCGGGGTCCGAGGCCAGAGAATCAGGGGCTCTGCTGTTCAAAGGCAGGAGAAGATGGACTTCCCAGCTCCAGGAGAGAAAGACAATTTGCCCCTCCTCTGCCTCTTTGTTCTACTCAACCCTGGAGTGATTGAGTGACCCTACCACATTGATGAAGGAGAGTCTTCTTTATTCAGTCTACTGATTCAGATGCTAATCTCTTGCAGAGACACCTCACAGACGCACCCAGACATAATGTTTCACCAGCTCTCTGGGCATCCCTTAACCCAGCCCAGATGACACAAAATTAACCATCACAGGCTCTTCCTCGCTGTTACTCACACTCACGTCTCAGGAGTTCAACAAAGAGCACATGTTTGTGTTTCTTTATTTCAGGTAATAAACATTTTGTTTATGGGCCTGTTTATGTTTAATACCTGTCTGAGTTTATGATATAGAGTTTTAGATTTCCAATTTTCAGAGTTAAAAATAATGATATAGATAGAAAAGTCTGTAAATAGTCTTTATGTAGATGACTTGACAGGGCTCATGTTTTCAATCTCTGCTCATTATCAATGGCCCCTTATCTTTGGCAAGAAACCCTGTGCCAAAGCCCGTGTATTTCAGTTCCTTTCCTTTAGGGTCCTCGTTTATTTATTCCTCATTCTGTTTCTCCTAAATCTCCGTTCCCAAATCTTTACTCCTTCTCCACTGTTTATTTCCTTATATTTACTAATTTCATTTCCGGGCCTCCGTTCCCAATATTTGCTAACAAGAGTAACTTGAAATTGAAGTGTACTACACTGTAAATTGCACAAAAAATGTGCACAAGTAAATATGAGTACATTAGAATTTTTGTAAGAGGAAGTTTTAACTAGTGCAGAATTATAAGAAACAAATGTTCTATATTCTAATGCATTTTGAATGCATATGCACAGACTAATTTAGGAAGAATCTTCAAACACTGTTCATCATGGTTATTTCTGTAAAGGAGAACTGTGTAACCTAGAATTGGAAAAGGGAGAAAACTAAATTTTGATATTTGTACACTTAGAATTTTGTGTCTTGTGCTTGTATCACCTATTCAAATGAGAAATAAATTTTTCAAATGAGCATTGACTCTTTCAGAATGTCAGGTTAGTGCTCTAACAGGAGTGATTTCTTATTTTCAACCCCTCGACCAAACGAGAGATTGAAAATGTGCCCAACGAAGAAAAGCAGGAAGGAGGCTGCAATCGGTATGAGTTTCGGGAGAAAGAAGGACAATGGACTGCTTTATTATGTTTCCGCATAGCCTAACCTGCATAGATTAACCATCCCCTGAAGATCCTTCCATGACTAATGTAATTTTCCCCAAGCTTCTCATTTTTGTAATACCAGTGAGGTAGGTTAGCCCAATAGCAGTTTGCACTTATTCTTTTAAAGATGGGGCATATTTTCCTTCTGTCTTCTCACCTAGACAGTAGGTGCCTTAGAAGCAATGATTGTGTGGCAGTGCTCTTTCTAGAGTTGACACTTAGTCAGGTTCCAGAGCAGTTGACAAGAGTTTCCCCACACTCATCTGGGAAGATGTATGAATTCTAGGGCAGAGCTCTGTCTATCCCAAGGAAAGCTGTGCCTCCATTTATGTTTTTGTGTTTGACGGCTGGCCTTTGGTTGAATTTCTGTGAAACCATAGCTAGGTAATATATATCTATACAGCTTAGCCTCTTGTGGATTAATAATTGCAGAGTTTAGATATGTTAGTGAGGAAAGATGCATTTTGTTGAAATAAAGAGCTGAATAAAATGCACCAGAAACTACTCATTAACACAGCGCTTCTGTGAATTCCCTGAGTATTATAACTTGTTCATAAGTAGGCTTCCCTAAAACAACCATCTAATCCAAACATTTCTAAGCAACAACAATTTTTGGCGAATATTTATGATACTGTTTGACACATAACTAGCTAGATTATCCAAAAATTTCAGTTACTTCTGGAAAAAGAAATCTAGCAATTGAGCCTTTATCATTTACAAGATAATGTAGTATTACTTATAAGTCAAAGACAATCTCTTTACAAAGATCTCCAAGCTAATTTAGTACTATGAACACGTGCTGTTTGTGCTAGTGTCTGGTCTGGTCTTCTCTGTTCCAAACACCGTGAGCGGGGTGGAGCTGGGGACGGAGACAACAAGAATGATGGAATAACACCACCGCTCAGCAGTTAGAAGTTCACTTTCAACAGTCTCTCCACCCTCAATCAGTGCCCTTAGGTACTCTGAGAAAACTTAAGCATTACTAAGCACTACTCAAAGTTTTGACAGTCTAGTCTAAAACGTGCAAACGAATAGGATTACTGAGGTCATTCATTTTTGTTTCTGAAACTATTGTGCTTCAAAAGTTATGTCAATACTGTCATAAGTAATGGGAGTCCAGTAGAAAATGAGAAAATGTGAGCCAATGTAGTGTAGGGAAAAGTACATGGGTCCAGGCTCTATCACCCATTAGCTGTGTGGCCTTAAACAAGTCAGTTAAATGTTCTAACTGTGATGCCTTTATCCTTCAAATGAGGATACTTAACATATCTGCCTTTTCTGCCTCAAGTCATTGATGTCAGGTTCAAAGGACTTGGCGTATGTAAAAAAGTGACAAACATCAGTAAGAGTTCTTCAAATGTTGATTGTTATTCTCAATAGCATGACTATCACAGGAGATTGATTTAAGGGCTGGATGAAGCAGTAATTTGATTTGAGTGAAACAAAAGCTTCCTGTGATTGAAAAGAAAAGTAGTTAAAATCAGGATTTGCAAAAATTGAATAGATCTTCGAGCACTTAAGATTGGCACTGAATAGTTAGAATTTGCAAAGTTCTGATTGTATAGTGAAGTACAGTGGTCTCGACAAGTAGTTTCAACATTACTACTGGAACATATTACTTAGGATTTCTGAGTATTAACTTATTAAACTTAATAATTCTATACTGATAATTCTATAGATATATTTAGAAGGTCCTTGTTTTTAAAGAAAATATTTGAGTCACCCTAAAATGATCCCTTTCCTCAAAAAAAGATTAAAGTTGGTGAAAGGAAACAGTAGATTTATTGTAAGATCATCTGTCTATTTTAATATGTTAGCCATTGAGAAATTCTTTTGATCTAGTGCAGAACTGTTCTCTATGTTGTAATTTCTGGAGCTTTTATTTCATTTAACTCAAGCAGAAGCGTGACAGAAATTCCACTGTTAAAACTTTTAAATTAAGAAAAATGTTCAATGTTATCCTGTTAGGTATTAAACAGCGTGGTCCAGGACCCTGGAGAAGGCTGGTCTGTAGTTGGGACCAATACCCAAATGCTGACTGTCCGGGCAGTGATTGACCAGGGGCTCATGCTGATGGCCCAATTGTTGGCAATGACACGGTGGGAAGAGAAACAATGTAGGTGCCGTGGGTGCTCTCAGTACCAGTAGGCGTTTCTCTCTCCTCTTATCTTAGAACAGACACCTTTGGTAGCTGAAAAAATAATTTGTGTCTAGGGAAAATATTTTAATAGTCAATTCATTTCAGTTTGCATATATATAACAAGCAAAATTTTCAGAGCTGTTTGTTTACTTTTGATTTTCAGAAATGTAAATTGAAGAAAACTAAGCACAACTCAACTTCTTTAAAATGAGAAATAACAGTTTATAAAAACTATTGTAAAATTGAACCTGAGAAGGAATGATTAGGCACTTAGGATTGTAAAACTGTTCACTTAGTTTCATAAGTGATAGGTTTAGAATTAACTGGGATATGGGATTTAAGACTAACAATATCTTTTCATTTATTCATTCCCCTCATCCATCTCTCATAAATAACAGAAATAAATTTTCCTAAAGAACTAAATCCAGTAGGATTTATGTGCTAATCAAAATTTCTGAAATCACTTAGATACAATTCTAAGATTTTACAAATAACATTTGGGTAAGAAAAAGCTGTATCTCATTACATTATTAAATCTGTTTTGATTGGAATTTGTGACAGAGAGAAGCGATGTGATTTTTTTTCTACCTGGAGTTTACATTCTGGAAATGTTAATGACAATCTTTTTACTAATAAGTTTATTTATAGAAATTTAAAAATTCATAATTTGCTTTCTTTGTAAATTTTCATACTTTTTATTTTTCTGGAAATGTTGCCATTGCATCTGAATTTTCAAGTTTATTGCCTTAAAACCATAACAGTGGGCATCAACAGACAGGAGCTTTCCTGGGCCACTTGACTAGCTCAAATAAATGACAGCAGCCTTGGGTTTTAATGGCCATTACAGAATGAGAAATGAGGAGGGAAATTAGACCCAAACTCCCTCCAAACACTTGGTACTCTTGAAGAGCACAGTTTCATACGGAAGATGATTCACTATGTTGGCCTAGACTCTGCAAGAAAACATTTCCCCTGAAAATTTGCAATCCCTGGGCCATTCTGTTGTCGGTTAAATAAATTTAGATTTCAGTTTACTCTACTTGTGGCCCAGGAAACTGCTACATCAAGAAATTGACTTAGAAAGCAGTCTCTAGCTGCTGTGAACACTGGAGCAACTAAGAAAAGAAAAACACATGCCGTCTTGAAAAATTCACATGCAAAAAAGTGAACATAATTTTAGTTAGCATAGTGACTGAAAGTCAGAATCCATCAATTAGGTGTTTATTGAGCATTTTTGCCATTTTTTCAGTTAGTAACTAAACTAAGCAAAAGCATTAGATATAATTCCCACTTTCCCAGACTAAACAGCCAGGACAGCAAGAGATTTTGAAGAATGTGACCTAAGGAAGCATATTATAGACACATGTAGGTTAATGAAGAATGGTAGGAGTCAATTTGGAGAACTTTTTGTGAGTAACTTAACAGCGCTCCAAGCAGAAGTAATGGGATGTTCAGAGATCTCAACTAGAAGAGACGAAGGCTCAGGTGTCAGAGAAAGTCCAGCAGTTCTGCAGTAGAGAGAAATCAGGATAGTGGTGGGAGATGAGGCTGGTGAGGTGGGTGGGGCAAAAACACCCAGGGCTTTTAGGATCAAATTTTTGACCTAAAAATGTTTAAATTTAATAGTGTCTAGGGGCTGGCCTGGTGCCATAGTGGTTAAGCTTGTGCACCCCACTTTGGCGGCCCGGGGTTTACAAGTTCAAATCTCTGGTGCCGACTCACACTTCACTCATCAAGCCACACTGTGGGGGCGTCCCACATACAAAATAGAGGAAGACTGGCACAGATGTTGGCTTAGGGCCAGTTTTCCTCACCCCCCCCAAAAAAAAAATTATGTCTAGACAGTATTGTCTCTTTTTTCATGGACTTTACCATTGTAAAAAACAACACTGAAAATATATAGGCATAGAGAACACGTGGTGGGGAGGTAGAATCATGGGGTTATGGTCAGTTGTCAATTTTGCATTACTTTCTGCCAAGTCTATGCTTTTTGAGTGCCAAGCTGTCAGCATCCGAGGTGAACCAGAGTAAAGCGATGAACATGCATTGAGTTACTAAGGGATTACCATCCATACGAGTGTGTGTGTGTCTGTCTATGCGACTTGGGTGCACTTATGATGGATGGTGTGATGGTTGTGATCTCAGATGGGTGAAACTTCAGAGAGTACCAGCCACCCAAATGTTGCCCTTTTAACAACAACAACAAAAAGATGAAATACCCAGAGACCTGCTAAAAATAAGACAAGACAAAGCAAACAAAGAGAAAACATGTTTTACCAATAAGAGTGATCTCTCCTTTCCTTTTCATGGCAGGTAATGACTCGTCTTTCTCTGGACAGAGCCCATTTTTTCCATTCCCCATCGCTTTCCCTGAGTGAAAGCTCTGTGCCCTTTGCTCTCAGAAATAAGAAACAACTTTTATTTAGCCTAAGCCTCAAACACTCATCAAACCTCCCGAGTGTCCTGATGGAGTCCTCTGGCATTCTGCTCCCTCCTATACCTTCATAGCTCCTGTGCATAGCTGAGGCTTGTTTAAATTTCTGAATGTGAGAAAAATTGGAAGGTCTCTAGATACCATATTTAGTTACTTCTTGCCATTCCTAAGAGAAGGTTCTGGACACTAACTTCTCAGCTTTCTTCGAGTAAAACCAACTGGACCCTTGACATATAAAGAAGAAGCACCCTTTTCAGGCCTGGGATTCACTGACGTGCTAGGGGGTCCTAAGGACGTGTCTTTGTTATAATACTGTTTACACCCATATCCCTCCTATCACGATGAGTCATAAGTGGCTTTCATGTCTCAATTCAGTACTTATCCTCATCCAGTTTACCAGTCAAACGGCTCATATTTAGAGGAAGGGCACTTGCTCCACGCATAACAATCTGCTCAGTGCCTTAGGGGAAATCCGTTAAAATAACCAGCTCATTACATAAATGTTCACAGAACACATACAGCCATGAGTGATTTCCTTCACTGAATCACTTCAAGAATACTTATGCTGGGGTCCGGCCCTGTGGCATAGTGGTTAAGTTTGGCACACTCCGCTTCAGCAACGTGGGTTCACGGGTTCGGATCCTGCGCATAGACCTACACGGCTCATCAGCCGTGCTATGGCAATGTCCCACATACAAAATAGAGGAAGATTGGCACAGATGTCAGCTCAGGGCCAATCTTGCTCAGCAAAAAAAAAAAAAAAATTAAAAAAAGAATACTTATTCTGATACTACTATTATCACTAAAAAGTATTTTTGAATCATTCATTTGGAGATACTTTTGGACCCAATTTATAAGTCATGAAAGACTCAATCTCACGTTTGCATAGATATAGTTAATATATAGCACTAAGTGAAAAGATGGTAAGTCCTATTATAGTTTAGAGTAGACAGAAATCATTTCAGATTAACCAGATTGACAGGGCTTCTGTTCTATACATAGCAACCTGCTCAGTGCTTTAAGAGAAGATCTTTAAAATAGTTTGCTGGTTATAAAAATGTTTACTGAATATGTACATCTATGAGAGATCTGCTTCACAGAATCACCCCAGGAAGCTTATAATGATACTAGAATTGCTAAAATATTCTTAAACTATACATTTACACTTGCCTTTAGACCTAGTTTATGAGGAATATGAAATACTTCAACTCATTTTTGTTTGGTTAAAGTTAATACAGTGCACTAAATGAAAAGGTAAATCCTGCTATAGTTCAGAGCCTAGAGAGAGCATTTCAATAGAGATTGGCCAAGAAATGATCTATGAAAGAAGTAAGATTTAGACTGGACCTTGAATACGAGCATGGTTTGGAGATGTGAGTGAGATGAAGATAGCATCTATACAGAAACAATTGTATACACAAGGCATCAAGACAGGGCAACACAAACTCCATTCATGTGAAGTAAATAGATGTACTTGAAAAAAGACAGGTAGGAGAAGACTAAGGAACAAAATTAGGATGGCAGTTTGTATCAACTTATGGAGAGCTCTGGGCACGTATGAGTTTTGACTAGCATGATGCCACTGATAGCCCTAAGCTACATTCTAAAACCATTTTTATTATTTTGCTATAAAACTTTCTGTTAACAGTTTGGTGGGATTCAACGTTTGACAATACTTCAGTCCCTATGCTGCTTTCACTAGCTAGTATAGCAAGACACCTACTAAAGATTTCCCATTTTCTACAGCACTTCTATTTTAATTTGTTACCTGTTTATAGCTAAGTGTATTTGCTGAAGACCATATTACCTTCGGAAAATGAGTATAGGAGAGGTATGAATAACAAGTGACCCACCTCATTAAAATGGTTAGTGAAAAATGTAGCCTATTTTCCCAAGAGTGGTACATAAAAGGCAATTGTGTAGATTATGTAAGCTTGCAAAGACAAACAAGCCTGCATTTCACCGAAGTTGGGTATGTTGGAGCATTCTCCTATTCCATACTTCATTCTTTAATTCACAATCGGGTAAGCTCTTTATGCTATTCTCCTTGTTTTCCATTGTTCAATATCTCTTCTGGTCTTGACTCATATTCAACTAACTTGTCCTAAAGCCTCAAAATCTCCCACCTACACCGTTATGTTAGTCACCAGGCCAATGCTTAGGGCAGGGTACAGTGCAGGCAGAGATTGCCTTCACCTAGAAACTCCCTGTTTGTGAGTACTTTTCAAACATTTTTTAATGTTTGGTGCCTTCTTCATTCCTGATCACTCAGTTATGTACATGACCTCAAGTGAAACCCCTGTAATACTTGTGCTCAGTGTTATGAGAGACTGAATAGGATAGTATTATGGGACTCTACAGGAAATAACAAATCTGAGCTGGAAATCATTATGGGAGACTTCCTGGTGGAACAGAAACCCAAGGTTAGTCTGAAATGATAATCAGGAGCAATTCAGGGAAAATGTAGAGGTAAATAAACACTGGCAGAAGGCATAGAATAAGCAATATTCAGATGAGAAAGAACTGAGGGGTCCGAAGGAACTGTAGGTGACTGACATGGCAGGGATGGTGTACGGGCAGTGAATATAGAGGGTGGGGAATGAGACAGGCCAGGTAATCAGGGGTGGATCATGACAGGTCTCGGATGCCACAGCAGAGATGCTGTCCTTCATCCTGAGGGCAAAAACATGCCATCGACAAATTCTAAACAGGAGTATTACAGAAAAAGATACAAAGTCTTAGGAAGATTTTTCTAGCTGCAAGGTAGAGAATGAACTAGAAGTGCTCAAAACTGGAGATATATGGAGTTCAGCTAAGACATTTTAATATTATTCATGAGATGACGGAGGCTTGACTTAGAAACATGGGCAGAGGGAATGGAGTGAAGGGGGAAGATTCTAATGATATTATGGTAGTAAAATTAACAGGATTTTGTGCCTAATTGGATGTGAGGAGTGAGTGAAAATAAAATCTACTCTCTGAGGATTAAAAGGCATAATTTATGTAATGTTTCTTGCAAGCTAGTGTTCCAAAATATTGGTTCTGATTTTAATTCTGTTTGTACCATGATGTTGTGGGAGATCAAAAATTGACCACCCTGAAATATCTCTCTTTACTTGGATTATTTTCTCTAAGGCACGTTTGACCTCCCCCACTAACTGCCTAAAAGAATTTAACTCTGGGTATGGAAAGACTGGCAGGGTCCTTGCTAAGCCCATTCTAAACAAAGTTCTGTTTATCATATATTTACACTTGTAAAGGTATCTCCCTCTGTGTAGTGGGAAGAGGAGGGGGGACGACCTTATCTGTGAAAACTCTTATCAGGACAGAAGAAGAAGACTTAAATGTACATACTCTTGATTACTACAATTCCTGTCTCTCTGGCCACATTCTCTATAGGTGACCCTTCAAAGCATTGTCTGACAAACATTTATATTTCCCTCATCACGTAAATTGTCTTCAAAACACCACCCACCACCAACATCCTCTTTTGTCTTGAGCTGATGATGATATTTAAGATGAGAATTTCTGCTATTGTGTTGAGAAACTCAGTGTCCCTGGTTTCTCCCATGTATACATGTTACTAAACTTGGTATTATTTCTCTTGCTAACCTGTCTTGTTAATTATTTGGTCAGCCATAAGAACCTTAAGGGAAAGGGCAGAGGGGGATTCTCCCTCTTCCTCCACAATGTTCAGTTCATTACAGGGGTAGAATTTCTTGTAGTCATATGAAATTGACTTCCTGTTAGTCTGAAGTTGTTTCTAGCACATGTTTTAAAAAGTATCTTCACTAGATGTGTAGTTCGCTGAATTCCTACAATAACATCTATTAATCGTTTTTCTCCAGGTATTACTAGTCTGACAATGGCTTCTCCTTCTGATTGTGTACTGAGTATCCTCCATTCTCTCTTTCTCTCATTACGTTCAGCTTATTTCCCAGGTGGTGATGGGAGGGATTTTATCTTAATTAGATCCAAGCTGAGTCCAGGTTCTTTCTCTCATGAATTATGGACTCTGTTTCATACCAATAGCTATTTACTTTGGTGTGTGGGGGGCTTATTTTTGAACACTTTGCAGAGTGAGCTACATAAATACAATAATATAAATTTTTAAAAATAGAATTTTTATGAAGAAATAACAGCAATCCATATCCTATAAGCAAAGTCCTGAAAACATGGGTATCTCTCTGCCTCAGTCTTTGTCAAACTGGCAAAACCAACCTGACCTCAGAGGAGCATCTCATAGTGGGCTTAGCGTGAAGGAGTTGTTTCTTCTGCTGAGACACAGGCCTTATTTTATCAGCTTTAGAGAATCCGCTAAAATGTTTTAATTTTAAACGGATTTTTAAATGTCCTCCTCCTTTTCTTCTTTTTAAACCAACATTTTCTGCCTCTGGTCTTTATTTTTTAAGTGTTAACCCACAAATTGAATACAGCCTGTGCTTGGCAAATGAATATTAAATGCTTTTTCCTGGAAAATGTGTTTGCTCATTAAATTTGACAGTCAGTGCTTATGTGGTAAATTTTTTCAGTGCCAAGAGCCATCTGGCACAGCTGCCAGCTACAGGTCCATTATTTTAATTGCCTTTAACCTATAATCAATATTTACTGCTTTCCATAGAAAGAGATTGCATAGCTAAGCAGTATGAAAAGTGAGTTTATTCTTCTGCACCTTAGTTTCTGCTTTTACGTCTAAAAGATAATATTAAATTCTTCCTCTGGGTGCCACTTTCTTTATCAAAACTGTTTCCTACCATGTATTTAGTGAAATGCTCACATCAGCCAAATCGTGTCTACTTGAAACGAAATAGTTTGAATTGATGGCTAAATGAGATTCTAATTTCGCTTCATCATAAAGTTATCTACATCTTTTTGTTTTTGTCATTGGAAGAAGAGTCTGAATTTTAACAGCATTTATTGAGGAATGCATGCTTTCACGCATGAAATCACTAGGATTTGCTCTGGGAATTTGGAGAAGAGATAAGCCTATAGGTTAAAATGAAGAGATCCTAACCGGGAAGAGGCAGAATGCAAAGGCTAGAACAATGCTTTGATCTTGTAACGTGCAGGTGGGCAGTGGGGAGCCATTGAAGATTAGTAAACTGAGGAGTGGTATTATAAAAATGGCATTGTAGAAAGATCAGTCTGATGGTAATGCCAAGAGAGGCTGAAATCATGGAGTCAGGAAAAAGGGATAGGTTTTAACATAGACGAATATAGTAATTAAAAGAAATACAGCAATATTGCGCATCAGGAATATTATAATAGTGCGTGTGTGTGTGTACATACCTAGGCACAGGAGTCTTCACTGCAAGATTTTTTATAATAAATATTTGGAAAAAGCTTAAATTGTCAAAAATCAGGGACTGGTAAAATAAATATGCCCCAATTCAGTTTTATGAAGCCATTGAATTTGATTTTTAAGAAATATACTTAGCTAAAATAATGTTCATGACATATTGTTAAGTAAAAAAGTGCATATATATATGATAAATTCACATTATATGCAAATAAACACATCTAGAAGGAAACACTAAAATGTTATCTCTAAATGAACACATTATAGTTCATTTTAATTTTCTCCTTTTATTTAGCTTCATTTTCTAAATTTTTACAGAGTGCTCAGTGTATGCATAATTTCTGCAATTGCCCACATGATAAAAGATTATAACGCTGTGTTGTGGATGTGATCATGGAATTTGAGAGGAAGGCACAATTTTGGAAGTCAATGTTAAATTTACCTGAAATGTCATGACCTTGAATTCATCTGGATCCCTAATAAATTTCAAGGGTTTGGCCAATAAAGCCTCACAATGTAGTCATTCGTCAAATATTAACTCGATGTGTATTGTAATCTTACTTTGTTGGAAAGGAAAAGTGTGAAGAAGATGACAGTAACAGTCAAAGAACTTGTATATGGTGACTTCCTATGGCTCAGCCTCTAGCTCCCTGGTATAATTATCCTGGGCAAGGAATATCCACAACAAGCAAACCACTGAAGTTTTCAGTTACAAAGACGTGAGAGTCTCTTTTCAAATAAAAGTTTAAACTTCCTTATATTCTAACAGACAGTATTTTCAGCTAAAATAGGCAATGAATTAAACAAAAAAAAGTATGGCATCAAACATCATTTACGCTTAGTATAGAAAAAATTATTTTCCAGTCACATACAATATGTACGAACAAGTGCATTATGATTTAGTTTATTCAAGAAATATTTTTCTTGTCTATCATGTAAAAGGCACTGTGCCAATCCCTATAGAGCACACAAAAATTATGAGATGCACCCTGATCCCGAGGAAATAACAGTTTAATAGATGAAATGTTATTGGCAGCCAGAAAGCAACGTAAACATAGCAAGGTAAGTATAATAACGATAAGAATCACGGACATGAACTAGTTTACCCGGATAACAAATGGAACTCTTTAAGGCTCGGATTCTCGAAAGAAGCTGAGAACAATACAATAAGTACTGAATCCCCTCTCATCTCAGAGAGGGCAGTAGACCCAGGACACGATAAGAAATTATGAAACCTATCATGTCATCACAGCCCATCATGTTCCTACAGACAAAAGGGGGCCCATTTTATTGAATGGAAAGCTTTCAGCTAGAAGAGAGGTTGAAAACAGAGGGTTTGGAGAAATGGGAAGAAGTGGATTATCTTTGCAATTAGTAAGTGTGTAATTGGCAATTTATAGGCGTCAAGAAGCCCTGAGAGCTCCATTGCCCAACTGTCCTAGGTCTTGGGTGAATAGCGGTAAGAATCTAGACATTTTCTGTTTGTTAGAAACTAGTCATTGGATAAATAAGTCACTAGATAATTATTAAAATAAATAATTTTAATTTTCTTAAGGAAACATTAATTTCTCATTTTGACTATGGGGTATTTCTTCACAATGCCAAAATTGAATGATTGCTGGTAGTTATAGTAGATATAAAGCTTATATCCACATGAATCGGAGAGAAGTAATTCCTTAAAAGTTTAAGCCATATGACATATGATGGCATAAACAACGTATAATCATTCTTTTTAAAGATTTAGAATAATGATTCAGTGACATGTAGAGTTAGATGATCTCTTCAAAACAGGCTTTGTTCTTATGTGTTATAACTCTTTTAACATAGCAGGCAATCACAGGAATTTGAGGAGTAATCTATTTATTTTTAGCAGAATGAGGTGAAATGCTGCCTTTGTGCATTTTAAGTCAGGGAAAGGGAGGCTGAATTATTTAATAAAAATTTTTGAGACAACTAGCTCCCTATTTGGATAAAATAAATAAAACAAAATTCCTACCTCATTCGTTACATCATCCAAATTTTTCAAATGAGTAAAATATTTAAATATGAAAATAATCCGTAAAAATAAGGTAAGAATCCTTGCTATCTTTCAAGTTTTTGAAAGCCTTCTAAGAATGAGGAAGACTTGAGTACGGCAATAAATTTAGACAACAAAGAAGATAAACATGAAAACATAAACATTTTAAAGAGTCTTTATGAGACTCACACATTCACACACCAACTCAAATGCCTAGAAAAAGCTGCTCTGCGTCCCTCACAGGACACACAGCCCCTGAGGTGGCTCCTAAGGATCCTTATGCTTGAGTGTTAGCCTCCCCTTCAGTGTGGGTCGGACCTAGTGACTAGTTTCTAATAAATAGAAAATGGGGAAAATGGTAGACGTTACTTCCGTGATTAGGTTACAAAAGGACTGTGCCTCCTCCCTCTCTGGCTTCCAGCCCTTGGGTCACCAGCTGCCACGTCATGAGGACACTTGGGCAGCCCTCGGGGAGGACACATGACAAAGAGACGAGACCCTCCATCAACCACGTGAGTGAGCGTGGAAGGGGCTCTCCCGTCCAGCCTTGAGAGGACGCGCCCCCCAGACACCCCCCAGCAGAGGCTCCCAGCTAACTGCACCTGTTCCCCTCTACCTGTTTCCACAGAAAATGTGAGATGATAAATGTTCGTTGTTCTAAGCTGCTTAGTTTTGGGATAATTTGCTAGACAGCAATAGATAATTAATAAACTTTATAATTCTTAAAACATAAATTAAAACAAGTAGGCATAGTTATTCACATATCATATTGACAAAGATTGAAGGTTAATAATGCCCATTCTTGATGATATGTGGGAAGAGAGACTGGCTTACTGTTTGTGATGTGTAAATTGCTTCATTTTTTAAGGGAAGATAATTTATCAACATGTACTAAGTTTGTAAATGTTCATGCCCACTCACCCAGCAATTTATCTGATGGAGCGTCTGTGCAAGTCCACAAACTGTGTGTCCATCAAGAGAGGACTGGTTCACACATGCAGCGGAATATTCTGTGGCTTTTATGAAGAATCGGGTATGTCCAAATGTACTCACATGTAAAGTTGCCTAGGAAATAACGCTAAGTTACCTTTGCATTATTTTCCATTTTATTTTGCTCAATTTTCTCAACACTCTCCCCCCGATCCTGACAGCGTTTTCAACGTTTATTCTACCTTTTAGTAGTATGGTTTGGAGATTAAGATGTTGACTCTGGAGCCAGAGTGTCTGGGTTCAGATGTCTTCTCTGCCACTTCTTTCATGACCTTGGACAGATTACTCTGTGGCTCAAGGTCTTCATCAGTTAGGTAGTAACTGTCTCATAGATATGTAACGAAAACTAAATGAGTTAATAGAAGTCAAGACAGAATAGTGCTTGGAACATACAAACTATGTAAGTGTTGATTCTTTTCTAAATTATGTATTTGGATATAGGAGGTTCTCTCTAGGTTAGATATTTCCCAAGGAATAATCTGGGAAGTTGTAGGGGATGGTTGAGCAGCAGGTAGTGGCAAGGATGTGGTCTTAGAGCAGGCTCCTCAGATCCGCTCCTGGTGCCTGCCTCCTCTTGGCGTCCTCCCTGTTCAGTCGTCTCCTCCTTCTTGTTGTCAGGCGGTGTGGGCTGAGTTAAGCCCCTACTTTAGAAGACTTACACGTGTTGCTTTGGCTATTTAGTTATTATTTTCACTAGTACTAGCAAAATATGCTATGACATTATCTTTTGAAAAAGATGAAACGGGTGCCCTGTGACCCCACCACAGCCTCATTCCATTTCCAGATAAGACTCCCATTACCAGAATGCTGGTGTCCAGGCCTCACCCTCACATGGTCTAGAGACCAACTGGGAAACGTTCATGGAAATCATTAAAGCATTAAAGATGAGATGACCATGACTGAAGTGCAGGGGGACACAGCTGATGCAGCAACTGCTTTTGTACAGGAATGAGAAATTCTTCACAGAACATAGGACATTTAAGATGAGACATTGAGAAAGTGTCTGGTGGCCAGAGGAAACTGGGAAGAAAGACTGGGCTTCAGCCAAGCTAGAATATTTGAAATGACTCATATCAAAAATAGGGAAGGGCCGTTAGTGATACGATCTTTTAGATGATAATTATGAAAAGGTATAGAAGATGGTTACAGTTGCTCAGAGATTGATGCTGGAAAGCCAGACAAGGGAGGATGAAGGCCTAAACTAAGACAGTGGCAGGGAATGGGCTGGGTTTCAGAAACTCGTCTGATGCTGAACAGGACGACTTATAAACAAGATGAGGGTGTGGATATAGATGTATATGAATGCAGAGAATTTTACTATAAATCTAAAAAAAATAGTTTATTTCATTTGTATTAAATACCTAAGAAAATACTCTCAGTCATGGTAATATCTACTTACGAGACAATTTTTCCTGTGCAAGATAAAAGTATATGGATGGCAAAATGCAGGTTGGTCTCCATTATCTAGTCTGGAATCACTTTAGAATAAATTTTCTAGCTGAATTTTTAAAAAGTAACAGGTATTGGTGGTACTTGTTGCAATATTAAGATGGATCTATATTGTTAGCACATTTGTATCAGCCCGGATGATAACACTACGAAATTTCTTTGATATAATGTGAAAAGTAAGTTGAGCATTTCTGATGCATTTTTTTAACCCAGTTCTTGTTTGTTAGGCTTTCTTTAACAACATGGACCTCTGCGCTCTCACAAACTGTTTAATCTTCCTGGAAGAGATGTCAAGTATTGACATTTCTTTAAAATGACATGAATAAATAAAATAATACATGTAAAATCACCTGTAGAGTGTATTGCAAAATATGAGTACAGTTTTTTTTCCATCAACACTATGGCTTAATAAACATAACTTACATTTTTGTAAAAATGTTTAAAATGTGATTTATTTGTATTAAGCACTTTTCTTTCTAGAGCCTCCTACTCTAATTGTCTAGGCCGTTACAGCATTTAGAAATATAATATTCAATTATTTGTAAAGTTTCCTCAATGTAAAAATCTTAACAGTTTAAACCAAAATGTCCGAAAATTTTGGCTTAGAGATGTTTTATGTAAATAGGTTTTAATATATACATATTTATATATACTAAATAAAATAAATATAAATAAATAAAATAAATAAATAATATATATTACATATATACACATATTATATACTACATATATATATTCAACAGGTTACCAATGTCTGTATGTATTGTGTTATATTGTTTGTGTGTTTTAACTGTCTTCATTAGATAACATTATTAAAGAGACTTAAACATTCTATAAATTAAATTAGCCTTCAGGACACTGTCAGGAACCATGAAGGATCTGGGATTTTGCCCTACTTGCAAGTAAATAGGTTTCATGGATGCTGCCAGTCTCATCAATATCGAACACAGACACCAGACACTTGGGTCAGAAATAAAGGACTTGATTACTCCTGGCACAGCCAGCAGCATGTTTGCATGATGTCCCCTGGCCCCCAGTCCCTCAGGGCAGTGTGCACGAGGCCAGATGAGCCCATGCAGTAGCTTTAGTGCAAGAGGGGAGTTCTGAGCTCGGGGAACTCCGGCATTGTGGACAGACAGGAGGCCTGCTGCTCTTTGCTCTGGGGAAGACATTCTCTTTACTGCACAGGAAGCACGCCTGCTTTTGCTCCAGAGGGACACACTGTTTCTGTCTATCAAGGCTGTTTGCTCTACCAGATTCATTGAAAAGATACTTTGTAACAAAGGGCAGTTAATTACTTGCTTACAAGATGTACAGAAATGTGAGGGCCCATGAAGAATTGTCTCCCAAAAGACATGAACAAATGAAAAGTACAGTATCATGTTGCCAGATTCACAAATGCTGTTCTAGTGATGTAACATTAAATCCCCAATGGGGATAGCAATCACCAATTAAGTAAACAGTTTTATTTAGACCAATATTGTAAATAAGAAAACAATATTCTAATTCACTAATTTCCAGAGGATATTATTTATTTATATTATACCCTCCAAAAGTTTTATTTACAGTTACTATATTTAATAAGAGAATTCAACAAATGTCAATTTATAAAAATAAGAACACAGAAAATTATTTTCAACTAGTTATCTATGAAACTATGGCATTAGCATAAGATTAGCATATGATTCCTGCAAATTGAAAATAAAATATCAAATTAAATATGGTACTTATACCTGTTTATGGGAAAATTTATACATTCTAAATCAGTTGAAGGAGCAAGGAAAAATATATTATTCAAATAATATGGATTTACCTGGATATATCTAGAAATGCTTGGCTTGTTTTAACACATGTATGTTGATACAATTGCATACAGTTTCTGAATACCTTGTGATAAGTTATTAAAACACATATCTACCATCCTCCTTTCACAAAAGACACATAATTCTTACAGAATACTTCATTATTTAAAAAACATATTTACCTAAGACACCAGGTTTATGCCAGTCTGTGGCCTGGTTAGGATATGTCCAAATCAAGAAAGTTATCTTCAGACATTTTTTACTTTGTATTTCTTCTAACATTCTATTATAAAAATTTTCAAATACACAAAAAAGTGAAAAGAATAGTACAATGAAAATTCATGTACCTTTCACTTGAATTAACAATTATTCTGATTTTGCCGTGTACCTTCTTTTTTTCAGAACAATTTGAAAGGAAGTTAGGTATATTAAAATACTTCACTCTTCTATACTCCAATATGATTTTATGTTTTTTCTCTTAAACTGAAAAATCTCAGTTCTCACAGTACTAATATATTTACTTATTTTATTTATCTTACAATAAACACAGAATGGTTTTAAAATTACAATACCAAATTCTATGAAAAATAAACCTAATTAGAAATTCAAGATTTTGTTTGCACTTTTTTTAATCTTAAAATATATCCCATCATGTATACACAGTCAGAATATTACTCGAGTTATTTAAGTATTTTTTCTCTATGTGCATGTAATATCAATTTGCTACATAAATAAGTTGACGTTTCTGGTTTTTTTCAAGTTTGGGGGTTTTGTTTTTAACATCCTATTTTATGTCTTTATTTTAAGCAATAAATTGTACAACAAATTACCGCTTCCATCCCTATTCCTTCCCTCCCATTTCTATCATCCCCTAGGGGCGATTTTTTCATTAATTTCTGGTAGACCTTTCCTTTCTGGGTAACCCATCTTGCATTTCACTTTGCAAAAATAAACAAAAAGAAGATAGACAGAGAGAGAGAGAGATGGATGATGGAGAGACAGAGATGTCCTTTCTTACATTAAGGGCAGCACAGTACATGGACAGTGTTGTAATGGTTTTTTTTTTCTTACTAACTACAAAGAAGTTGTGATCAGTTCTTGTTTTTTTTTCAGTCTCGTAAAAATCATTTATGTGGATATTCCATAGATTATTCAATGAGCCTACTATTAGCAGACATTTGAATTGTTTCCGATATTTTGCTGTAACAAATGCCACAATGAAAACTTCGTCCATGCAGACTTGGTTTTTATGGAGGAGTATCTTCAGGGTAGGTTCCTAGAAATGTGATTGCTGAGTCAAAAAGGAAATGCGTAGGTAATTTTGTTGGATATTTCTAAATTCCCCTCCTTTAATGGTGTAATATTTGGAACTCACACCAGCAATGTTTAAGAACGACGATTTCCCTGTAGCCTTACTGACAGATTATATTTTCAGGCCTTTGAATTTTTGCCAATCTAATATCTAAGAAAAAACAGTATCATACTTGTTTATTTTGCCTCAAACTTAAATATCAAGATATGCCTACAAAGTCTTGCATTTTTCCTATATTTGTCCAAAATGCTTAAAATACGTTAACTACATGAAATAATTAGCATACAAATCACAATTTCAAGGGCAATGCATTTTGGGGAACAGCTTTTCGTGGCACCATATTGATAGGAAAATCTTAGCTATGTAACATGCTCAATTTATCTATTCAGACATTAGTTGGTGCCACTGAATAAGTAAATAGAAATGGTAGTAATTGAGGTCCTCATTAACCACAGACCAATGATTGGTCTGCAAAACATAAAGTAGCAAAAATTGGGAGACTGCCCATAGTGGGTAATTATGCATGGCATTTGGTTGAGAAATCTCCATGACTCTACACTAAGAGGGAATAAATGTGAAAAGATAAGTTTACTTATTTTCATATCATCATTTGGCAATGTTATCAAATGTTTACTATTAAACCTAATTAAATTAAACTTAAAAATCTACTTTGGTTTAGTTGCTTTTTAACAAGGAAGACATTTTTTTTAAATGCCTAAGTACTTTTAAGCATTGTCAGTGGTTGTGATCCAAACGTCTTTTCGAACGCTGTAGCTTCATTCTCTTCGTATAAGCCAGTCTAGAACGAACGCCATGATGAAAACCCAGACCTGAAAATTAATCCTCTCTTATGATTCTTTCCATTTACTGCCCAAGCCTCTGTGGCAGCCAGCTGGAACGCCAGCTTATTTCTAATGCTAGTCGGGCTTAGAAAGAGGGACAATGTTCATATGACCAGGGAAAATTGCATGGATTTATAGACCTGGGTAGAAATGCAAGGATCATAAAGTCTAAATCCCTGGTTTTTCAGATTAGTAAACTGAGGCATGGAAAGGTGAATCATTGCTCAAGGTCAGATATCAAGTCTATCTCAGAGCAGTTCCTAGAGCCCTACTTTACCTACTTCTGCCCCCAGGAGCTTCTATCACACCAACAACAAGGAGTGCCATCCTCATTCAATAATTTCACTTTTCAAATATCAGTTTATTTACATATATATGTAAACATATAAAAATATATATGCAAATATATATGTGTAAATCTATCTATCTATATATTTCCTAAATCTGGTGTACCTCATGTAGCAATATTTTAATAATGGATTTAACCATGTTTTTCCATTTGTTTTGATTTCTTCATAGTAATAAAAATTATTTTTATTTAGAGAAGTGTAATACACTGAAATATGAAGCTTATTCAAACCATCTAAACATCATTTCCAAGCCTCTTTTAAGAGCAAGGTTGCACGGTCACAATTTTTCTATTATGGGAAAAATATCTTATTATTCCTACCATCTCCATAAATTACCAAGATATCATCCTACCTTTTCTCCCGTGAAATGTTATGTAGATATAATCTAATAAACTGCACTGTGCAGCTATTATTAAGGCACAGGAGGGATGGGAATGGACCATCACCTCCAAATTTCTGGGAACCCTCATTTCTTTTTATGTATCATGTTGTTTTAAAAGGTAAAATGCTTACTTGGGATAAGAACACTGAAGTTCCATGTTGGGTCATGTTAAGATATAATTGATATGTAAGCTAATTATAATTTGTTCCGTTTGTCCTTCAAGATTTGAAGAATAATGTCTGTTTCTAACATTTAAATATTAATAGTGAGAAGTTAGCCCAACACAGATCTAGTGTTTGATACCCTGGGGTTTAAATTCAGTGTGGGCACTTCTTTCATCCTCGACCAAGTTATACTACCTTTCTTAAACTCCATTTCTCCATCTGTAAAGTGAGAATAATCACAGCTCCTTTAGAGTTTTGTTTTTTTTGAACACTCGAAGGAAATGTATGTAAAGTAACTAATTCAGAGCTACCCAATGTTATTTACCTTTTAATTCTATGCTCTGCAATATTTTGCAGACATTATATGTATTCACTTTATCATCTAACCTAAGAGAATCTCAACTCTTCAACAACAACAAACTCCCGATATTTCTGGAGATTTAAATAGTTATAACAAGATATCAGAAATGCCAAGTTTAACAATCAATAAAATTTTTATAAATTTTAATCTTATGAACATTTTCATGTATCTTCAAGATGCCCTGTAATTTGTACATTGCCTCCTCCTTCTTCCACAACCAACACATCACTGATAATACAAATATATCCATTCTAATTTAAAGGGGAGGAAATGTTTAGGGCAGAAGTTGAGGGCTGTGTTGATAAAGTTTTCCAGGGGAAGTTACAAATACTCAGCAAGCACAGTGTACAGGGCACTCTCTCTGTGGAGTTCTTTTCCTGAATTAACTGGTGGGGCTACCCATTGTTTAATTGCAAAATCGTTTCCCTGGGCAATGCACTGTCATGTGGACTCTTAAGTGGGCCCACACAGCTTTTAAGACTGAGATACAAAGAGCTTGCCTTGCAAATGAGAGATTTATGTGCAAATTGTTCTTAAACTGTCTACCTAGCTGGGAGTAAAGTGGAGATATGACATTTTCTCCTTAGTTTAGTAATTGCACAGTCATTCATTTTGATTTTCTCTGCTCTTTCATTCAAACCTTGACTATCTCCTGTTAGGAAAACTGCAATAAATTCCTATTCCAGCTGTTGGATGCATTTCCTCCACCTTACACCATCCTACGCTACCCACCAGAAGTCAGTGCAATCAGATATTACTCCTCGGTTATCTACAGGCTGATGTGGGAACGCCTTATTCTGGCACTCAATGTGTTTTACAGTCACCAGCTCCTCAGGTCTCTCTCACACAGGCTATGCAGTGTGATGAAGTGGGTCATCCCAGGAGGCCCAGAACAAATATTTTGCTTTTTGCCTCGGAATTTCTTTCCCCACTGTCTGATCTTTTTCAATACTAAATTCTAGCCATCATTTATGACTTATTAAATTCCTCCTCTCCATCCATACTCACCACATCTCTAGCTTTTGCCTCTCATATCAGTGGTTCTGAACCTCGACTGAATATAGGGTTCAACCTTAAAAAGATACTGGTACTTCAGCCTCACTCCCAGAGATGCATATTTGATTTGTCTGGGGCATGGTCTGGGTATTGAGATTTTCAAACTCTCCCCAGGAGATTCTGGGCAAGGTTAACTACCACTGTCATGTGCATTTCAATCATACATTACATGCACAGTTCATTAAGTAATTTAATAAGACACTCCCCACCTTTGTGATGCTTGTATATTTTAAATTTTTTGGTGGGTCTCATTTGCATCAATATAAACTTTCGTACATTTATGACCTGCTAGTATCACACATAAAATTATTTTATAGTTTTCCTATATTGTAAATATACAAAATATAAAGAAAATAATGTGAATCATCAATAAATATAGTTCTTTTAAATTTGTAATTATATAAATTAGGATTAAAATCTGTCTACCTGTTTCTGTTGCCTTCCACCACCAAAATTAATCACTGTCAGCAAATCATTACATAGCATTCCAGACAATTTCATAAGAGGCAGAAGGAACAACAAATTCCAAGGCTCTGATTGTGCTTGTTGAGTTCAGAGAACAGCTAGACAGCTGGTGTGGCTACAGAGGAGAGAGCAGGGGGAGAGTGGTAGGAAGGAATGGAAGCTGTACAATCAAGTGGAGACAAATCGTGACCACAGTGTAGGCCATTGTTAGGATTTGGGCTTTTACTTCGAATGAGATGGAGAGCCACTGAAGCATTGCAGAGTCAGAATAGAGAAATGGCATGGTCTGACCTAAATTTTTTAAAGATTACTTTGTATACTTAGAGTGAAAGCTGGAGTTCGTGGTACGGATTGAAAGGAGAGGCGAGGGAAGTGAGCAGAAGCAAAAATACTGGTTAGGAGACTATTTTAATAATCGAGAAAGAGATAATAGCAGTTTGGTGAGAAGGATTTGGATTTACCAGCTGGGTCTGCTATTGAATTAGATGTGAGTATGAGAGAGAGGACTTAAGGTTACTCCAAGATTTTTAAACTGAGCAAATAAAGGAAACTTTATTACATACTAGCAACAAGTTCATGTCCCTTTCCTCGTTATAAGATGAAAATGACGATATCTACATCAGACTGTTGTCTGGAGGATTAAATCAGATAATACATAAGAAGTACCAGGACACAGCTTGGCTCACGTCTTCCATTAGTGTTAGATACTACAGAGGGACACAGTCCCTGTAGCCAGTGGAGGTCAGTGAAATCTGAGATTAAGTCATCAGCTTAGGCACCTACTGGCCAGGAGACTGGAGTGATCGCTATGTGCCACATTTATAGCCAGTCCAGCCATGTTGGTCACAATATCCAAACAAGAAAGATGTGACTCATGACAGTATTTATCAAGCAGCCTTGAAATTTAGAATTTCCACAGAGGACTGGGAAATCTAATAAGCTCTGTTGGGTGCTTGGGTGTTTAGCTGGTTGCTTGAGTTTTGGGTAGGAGAGGAACAGATGGTCATGAGAAGTATCTATTTAAGTAAAACATACAAACTGCAGAAAAATAATTGACTACAAGGGAAAACAAACCCAGCACCAGGTGTGGTAACGTGGATATATGCATAAGTCCAAAGATTTGGGAGTGGGGGATGGAATGAATAGGCGGTGTATGGAGGACTTGTAGGGCAGTGAAACTACTCTGTGTGATACTCTAATGATGGATTTATGTTATTACACATTTGTCCAAACTCACAGAATGTACACTAAAAATGGACCTTAATGTAAACTATTGATTATGATGTGTCAATGTAGTTATCAGTTGTAACAAATGTCCCACTCTGGAGGGGAGTGTTGATAATGGGAGAGGTGATGCACATGTAGGGGCAGAAAGTATATAGGAGATCTCTATACCTTCCCCTCAGTTCTGCTGTGAACCTAAAACTGTTCCAAAAACAATAAAGCCTTAAAAAAAAGTCCAAAGGAGGTAGTAAAAAGAACCAAAACCTTAGTGAAAATGAAAGTCATTGTAAGGTCAACAAGACCAGCACAGTGTGGGCCTTAATAATTACTTCTCGATGAGTAAATGAAGAAAGAGTAATCACATATCAGTAATCTAAGAGGATTCTTGATTAATCACATATCAGTAATATAAGAGGATTCTTGAGTGCCCCTGCAGTGATTTAACATTTAATACAGTGTAAAGAGGACATGGGTTCAAATCTAAGATTTAATATTTATTATTGTGCTGAGACACAACAGCTTTGAGGCTTATTTTCTTCATCTGTGAAAAAGGAATGGAAATTCTTACCTCAAGGGCTTTAAAAAGGATTAAATATATGAAAGTTCTGGAATGTCTAGGAAGGTTTCAACAAATGTCAGTGGTTATGTGAAACTGAAGAAAAAAGATACCTGAGATCAGGAATACTGAGAAGTGTTTACAGATCTGTGGTGAGAAGAGACCGGAATGTAAACAAAACCACACAGATGGCCTCCATATTGCTAATGGCGCCAGGTGTCTAAGCGACTTGCTAAGTAATCCTGTATGCAGTTTATCAATAATATTGTTCAGGTCCCCTCATCTAATTCCTCTTGTTGCTACCATTCGTCTAAATTACCATGCAACTTCAGGTATTGTAAATCAGACATACTTGAACCAGGGAGACATAATTGTCCATCTGGCTGTGATTTGGAGCCAAGGCAGGAACCACACGTGCTAGACGAGAAGTTAGAGACGCACATTTAGAGACAACCACTGCTCAAACCAGCATTGCTCTCTATTATCACAGAACTGAGCTTCATAAAACGGCACCCAGAAAGATACACTTCCTGTTTTGGTTAGCCAGAAAGTTCTCCAAAATGGCACAAAAATAAACACCATTCTTTTTTGGTTGATTCTGATAAGTCTTGTCCTAACTTTAGGTGTATCCATTAGCTTTCTTATAATATTTAACTAATGCCACACTGTGGTGGTTAATTTTATGTGTCAGCTTGACCGGGCCACAGGATGCCCAGGTATCTGGTTAATCATTATTTCTGGGTGTGTCTGTGAGGATGTTTCTGGAGAGATTAGCACTTAATTGGTGAACTGAGTAGAGCAAACGGCCCTCTCCAACGTGGGTGGGCATTATCAAATTCGTTGAGGGCTGAATAGAACAAAAAGGTAGAAGAAGGAGGAATTCACCCTCCACCTAACTATTTGAGCTGGAACATCAATCTTCTCCTGATTCAGAACTCTTGGTTTTCAGACCTTCAGATTCAGACTGGAATTGACACCATTGGCTCTCCAGCTCCCAGGCATTGAAACTACCCCACAGCATGGAGATCCTGGGTCTCCAGCATGTAGACAGCAGATCACAGGCCTTCCCAGCCTCCTGGTCATACGAAACATTTCCTTATAATAAATCTCATTCTCTAGATAGATAGAGGTATCCAGCTGGTTATATTTCTCTGGAGAACCCTGGCCAATGTACATACATCTAAATATATATCCAAAAGTTGGAAAATTGGATGTGCCTTGCTCATGAAAGTTACTCTGCAGAATTTTAATCATTAAACATCTCATTGGAAAGTTGATTATATTACCAACTGAATATTAAAACAAACTAAGTATTTTCAGGCTGGATTCCATAAAACACTAACTCCGTATGCTGGTCCTTTGCCTGCTTTCTTTTAGATTCACTTTGTAACACAGGGAACTACATTCCCCAGAAACCTTTGCCAACAGGCTTCTGTACCAATGGGTGGTCTGGTGAGGGTTGGAAGGTGCTAGGAAGGAGAGGCCGGGGTATTTCTAACCCTGTATCTCTGCTAGAGTGCTATTTCCAGCACCAACTGGAACTTTCCTGTAATTACCAGCTCTCACAGGACAAACATTCTCTCCCTGGTCCCAACTCTCCAGGCAGGTCAGCCCTGCTTGGGGAGTCTGTCTGGTGACCCCAGATGCCGGATCCTATGATGCCACCCTTCCTAGAGCTGGAAGTAGCTTTCTGGTATCACTAGCTTTTGCATTGCCTCACTGTCCCATGTTAGGCTTATTAGCTTTTCTATCACTGGTGCAAAAATTTCTTTGTAATATACCCCTTCATTTGAAATAGTTAGGGTGGTTTCTATTTTCTTGATTGTATTTGATCCATAAGAATTAAAAGGTGCTGATTTTTTTCCAACTTTATTGAGGTATAATTGACAAATAAGACTAAGACATTTAAAGTGTACAGCATGATGATTTGACATATGTATGCGTTGTGAAAGATTTCCTCCCATCATGTTAATTAACACATATTTACCTTTTTTTTCATTTTTGTGAGGAAGATTAGCCCTGAGCTAATATCTGTTGCCAATCCTCCTCTTTTTTCTGAGGAAGATTGGACCTGGGCTAACGTCTGTGCCCGTTTTCCTCTACTTTATATGGGACACCATCACAGCATGGCTTGATAAGCAGTGTGTAGGTCTGCGCCCGGGATCTGAACCCACACACCCCTGGCCGCCGAAGCTGAGGGTGCGAACTTAACTGCCATGCCACTGGGCTGGCTTCCATTTACCTTTTTTTTTTGATGAGAACATTTAAGTTCTACTCTCTTAGCAAATTTCGATTATACATCACAGTGTTATCAACTATAGTCATCATGTTTTACATTAGATCCTCAGACCTTATTCATCTTATAGCCGATAGTTTGTACCCTTTTACCAACTTTTCCCTATTTCCCCCACACCCCCAGCCCCTGACAGCCACATTTCTACTCTCTGTTTCTATGAGTTTGACTAAAATGCTGATTAAAAAAAAAATATCTTAGAAAGAGATATCTCAGCAAGAGTTTGTTGCCTGTAGAAATTCCCACAGCCCTTTGTATACTACAGTGCAGAGTGAGGGAAGTGTGTGCAGCATCTCCCTGCCTTATGACTGCTAAGAAGATTTTTTTTTTGTCTCATGGAATATCTACAAATGCCTCATAGAAGTGGTGTTACACTGAACATAATTTGCAAATACTGATCAAAGTAAACTATTTACAGTCTGAAAATCTTGTATACGTAAGACATGATGAACCACTTTTTAGACTCTCCATCCATGGTGATTTGACGTATTCCTGGATGCAAAAACCTAAAACAAATACATTGAAAATTAAAGGAAAGATGCATGGGCTCAGGCACACAGAAATTCTCTCTCTGATTTTAAATCTACTTACAACATTATGATGGGCAAAGGCAAGTTATTTCATGCTGAAACACCTTTTACAAATTTGGTGATTAGATCCATTCTGTGGAGTTTGCACCCTGAAAATGCCACTGCATCTCATTTATAATCAAACCGACAGGGTTTGAAATGATATTAAATGTGCCAGATTGGGGGAAAAAATCCAAATGGATTCATACAGAATGTTATTAACTTGGAAATGGTTCAATGGGCATTTGGCATTTCCACATTGGTAGGTTTAATTTGTTGAGTGAGAACAATGAGCTAGAGAGATATAGAGCTCTATATTTTTTGCCATTTTAACATTTATGTTTGTCGTTTATGAACTTGGGCTGAGAATTGATTAAATTTCTGCCTTGTAGCTTTCAAGTTTTGTAACATATGGAAGTTTTGTTGTATTCACCTAATTCTCTCATAGAGGGTCAGTTTAAATGTAGACTTTTCCATATGAATAGTTAGCTAAAACAAGAGCAAGAAAAATAAAAGCAGTAAAGATATCTGTAAATAGACTCAATGGTCCACACAACTATTCGGCGTGAAGTATCTGTGGTTTAAGAGCTTAAGATACTTTTACAAGGTCAAGACAAGTATATGTTGTATAAAGATGAAATAGCCATTTTCATTAATGAAGTGAAACTAAAAAAGAAACAGGGATAAATATCAGGAAAGAGTAAAGTATACAGGATGAGCTCAAAAGCAAAAACGATTCAATGAACCAAGGTCGGTAGACATGGCAGAGACAATTCCTTAATATCTGAATTCCCCACAATGATCAGCAAAATGCCTTGTGCATAGCAGTGTTCCATAAATAGGAGTGAATTCTCTCTATGTAACTTGTTGTCAGAGTCAAAACAGTGAATTGGGAATTAAGAGATTTGGGTGATAGAGTCCAGCTCTTACTGTAACCAGATATGGGGCTTGGGTTAATCACTCAATCACATTCATTCATTCATTCATTGCACAAATATTTATTCCCCTACTCCATGACAGGCACACAGCGAGAGGACAGACAGTAAGGAAGCAAAGAAATACACACATTAGAGAAATCTCAGAATTAAAACAGGTCAATGAAATAGCAAATGACCAAGTGGCTCTTTAGTTGAGTATGAATGTCCTCTGTGAGTTCAGCATTCCAGGTCGAGAGAGGGCAACGAGGAGATGCTGAGATGCTTGGCAGGTGCCAGCAGCCAGTGAAGTTGGATCATAACGGGTAAGGGAAAGGAAGGAAGGCAGGAGTCAGATCACGTAAGGCTTCATCATCTCTCCAGAACTTTCTTTTCTCATTCACAAAGTGAGGTGTTTGGGGAAAACAGATTTCAAGAACTCTTCGAGTTCTAAAAGTCTCTGATCTCTGTCATTAAGATAAAATGTCATGAATACATTGGGAAGAACAAGAGGATAAACCAAGGACAACACAAGATGATTAATGGAGTGTCTTGGAGGGAAAACAAATCATAAAAATTTAGTAGTGACTGTGATTTTTAATTACTATCATCAAAAGAGTCTTTTACCTACAAGGCAAAATGCAGTAGAAAGTGCAATGTATTACATATTAGCAACTTAAACAAATCAGCTTTACTATATTTTTTTCCTTGGAATTGTCATATATGATATTATATATTATTCAAAAAAGATTAAGTTGGTTTTCATCATTGCATATTCCAAAGTGCGAGTCATTTCGGTTCAATTACTTATTCATCTCTGTTACCTGATTTGCTAGATAAAGATGGAATAGCTATCAATAAATACTGCAGAAACGTCCATTCCGTCCTTTCCTTAAGTGTTCTCCATGGAGTTTAGATCTCTGGGATGTTATATTACATAGAGAAAGTAACCCATCTTCGGTCAGTGCAGTGAAAGTACACTCAAGGAACAGCAGCTGTAAGTGAGCGCGAAAAACATTATTATGCAGAAGAAATTCTACTACAAATTGTAATGCTACATTTGCAACAAAAGCTTCAGCCAATTGCACTGGGAGCTCTGAGCTGAGATGTCCATTCAGAGCTGTCCCAAAGTGAAACAAGGGGCCAGGTCTTTGTAATAACTCCTTGACCAGTCAGTGGATGTAGGCCAGGGGCCATAAGGGCAAGGCAGCTTCCTTCATCTGAAGACGATGTACACAAAGAAACAGCTCTGAGCCATCAGCAGCCAACACTCCTGCAGCTGGGGTAATGAGGGCCTGAGTCCTGGAAGGGGATCCTAGCAGGGCACCCCATCATGCACTACACCTGGCCACTAGGGGCGCTAGAGTGCAGTACAGCAAAGAACATGGGCGCTAAGAGTACGGAATTGGGTTGAAACCAGGACTCTTGCTTGTTGTGAGATTTTGAGTCAGTTTTGAACGGGCCTGATCTATTTTATGGTCTACGAAATAAAGTTTGTGGCCTATAAGACAGCTTATTCAAAGATCATCTCTACTGCTTTCCTGCTTATGTCAGAATGGAAAGCAGCTGTTTCTACAATTCCATGACTCTCACTGGAACTTTCAAAAGTGCCCACGTCTCACACATCTTTCTTTTCACCCTAGAGTGGTGACAGGTCCAGGGCTAACCTGCTTACTCTTTCCCCAGATGGTCTCTCTTCCTCTGGTAGGAAATTATTCCTGGGGCTACTGCTGTCACCTGAGCAAGCCTGGGGAGAACCAGACCAGTTCTGGAACCAGCACTGATGCAAATGCCCTCCTCACTGCTTCTGGCCCAGACAGGTGAGATGTTTTGTGCCCATGCTGATGTGCGTACTAAAACAGCTTAGGGCTTTGGGAAGGAAACAGACAGAGCAGACCATTCTAGGCTATCCACGAAAATCTTGCTCAAGAAAAGCGTTTCTCCATTTGGCTCAGCCAAGCCTATTTAGGTTTTCTAAACCCAAGATTCAGCTATTTAGAGGAGTAGAGCTACATGGCCTATAAAACACATTTCATTTGTACTTTAGGTTCTTCTAGTACAAGTCATTGAATCTTCTGCTAAACTTTGAAGCTGTCTCTGCAGTTATATCCCACTCACTTGATTTTATTGGTTCGGAAAACATTTATCGAACATTTTTCTTGTACCAAGCCTGGGAATGAGGGAAGACACAATGATCAATCAGATATGGTTCCTCTCCTCAAAACCTCAGATGTAACTGTGAAGATAGATAACTGAGCAGGTAATTACGATAGTATTAATATTAGTATGTAGAGGTAGTCATAGGTTGCTGTGAGAATACATATAAAGCCTTAACTTTTCTAGATAAGAAGGAGTTATTGAGATAAAAGAGGTCGGGGGAGGAGGCGAATAGGGTAAGAGAACTTCAGATGAAAGGACCAGCATGTAGAAAGGCTTAAGAGAGAAAAGGGAAAGTCTGGCCTACATTAAGCTTCTCAGGTGGCTCACTGTGACGGAAGCTAAGAGCGCAAGTGTGGAATTATGAGAGATGAGGTGTCTAGTAAGGAGTTCTGCGGTATCCTGGAGACCTTTTTGAGCCGTTGGTAATATTCAATGATCAAACAAGATCTTATTTGTCTTTTTAAATACTTTAATTTTTAAAATATTATGGTAACAGTAACAATATTAATAATTAATACTCTTGTTTATTTACAGTTACCTTGCTAAGCATTTTATATTTACTATCTCAATCACTCTGCATGACAATCTTATGAGCACAGGACTATTAGCATTCCCACTTTACATATATGAAATATGAGATTCAGAAAGGCTAAATAACTTGCCCAAGGTATAACTGTAATGAGAATGAATTTGCAGGGGTCTGGTCTGGAGTCAGGCAGAGCATCTAGAGGACCACTAGAGTAACAAGGTAGGAAACGATGATATGGGAGAACACAGAACATAAATGAAGGCAGTGGCAATGAAGATAAAGCGAAGGGGTCAGATCACATGGAAGTTGAAGAGGTAGAATCTACATGATCAGAGATAACCTAGCTGTGTTGGATGTGGGAGGTGGAGCTTTCTTGCTGTCGACGCTGGGGGTTGGTGATGCCGTTCATTGAGGTAGTGAGTGCTGGGAGAACATTTGAAAGAGCTACGTGCAAAGATGAAAAATTTATATATGCATGGGTTGAATTTGAGGTCTTTGTGGGACATTTTAAAGATAATGCTTAGTATGCATGCAGGTATATAGGTTTAGCTAAGGAGCATATCTGAAATACGGAGAGTAATATGGGATTCATCAGGTAATGGAGAGTATTTGGAGTGATGGGAGGTGTGCAGAAAAGAATTAACAATAGCAGGCCTGAGACTGCTGTCTTTGGAACACCCTACTTCTAAGGCTGGCCCTCTGCTAGCATCTGGGAAGTTGGCATCTGAAACATTCTCTGATAAGGTGGTTTCGCTCTGTCTGGACTATTTGTACATTCAAACCATGTATTGATGATGAACACCTGCTTCCTTCTGGGAATCTGGAATTTTGGTAGTTGCTAGGCAGATAATGCCTACATGAACAGCCCTCAACAAAACCCCTAAACTCTGAGTCTCAAATGGGCTTCTCAGGCATAAATGCTGCACACATGTGGCTGCAGGGTCACTGCTGGAGAGAGTACTCCAGGTGACCTCTCTTGGGAAGGGAGAACACGGGAAGCTTGGGCATGGGTTCCTCCAGACCCCACCTGTGTCTTTTCCCCTTACCGAGCTGTCTGTAGATCCTTGCTCTGTCGCTGCAGTAAATGTTAGCAACGAGTACAGGTATGTGCTTAGTCCTGGGAGTCTCTCTAGTGAATTACCGAATGTGTGGGTGGTCTTGGAGAGATCTGAAACAGGAATATACAAGATTACCCAGGAGGTCACAGGTAACTTTACTTAGAATGGTGGTAGGGGTGGGAACCGTACTTCAGTGGGGTTAGGAATGCACTGGGGGGTGAAGGATGTGTGGACAGAGTCTAGATATTTCTTCCAAGAGCTTTACCTTAAAAAAAATAAAAAGGGGGCCAGCTCAGTAGTGTAGTAGTTGGGTTTGGCACACTCCACTTCGGTGGCCTGAGTTCATAGATTCAGATCCTGGGCATGGACCTACACGACTCATCAAGCCATGCCATGGTGGCATCCCACATACAAAATAGAGGAATATTGGCACAGATATTAGCTCAGGGCCAATCTTCCTCACACACACACACACACACACACACACACACACACGACAGAAGGAAATATTTAGAGGAATGCAAAAGAAGTCATGTGATTTACAAGAATTTGGGTTGGGAAAGCTTTGAACATGCTAAAGGGAAGAAACAATAAAGAGGAGAATATGCAGATGCAGACTAGAGAAAAGATCCACCAGAGGAAGAAGAAGAGGTCAGATCCAGAACAACAGCAGCATATTTTGCCCTAGATCCAAGGAGGGACAACCCTTACGCAGAGATAACAAAGAAGGGAAAAGATAAAATGGCAAGTAGAGGGAGAAAGAAACTTGAGGGCATTTTTGTCTAATGGCTTTGGCTTATTTATTATTTTTTTTTTGGTGGTGTTTTGCTTCATTTCTTTGTGAATTAGTGGATTAATTGAGCAGTAGTATGCAATGTTATAAAAAAATGAAATTAATTTAATTTCCACTGAATTCAGTGTAGGTTGGCTGAATTGATAAGTCATATTAATTACTCTTAGAACCAAAGATTTCTCTGGACTCAAAGACCATCTGAGTTGGAGAAGATCTTACAACTGTCTATACTAACCCTGCTTCCAATAAATGAATTGGATTCAAATGTCCTTGTACTATGCTCTTCTGGCCTCTGTTTCAACACTTCCAGGAAAGAGTGGCTCAATCTTAGTATATAACGTAAACACTTGTTTTGTTTCTGAACAGACAAATCACCAAAAAGTTCTTTCCAAGACTGCCCATTTTCTATTCTACAATAGCTATCTTTTGTTATTAATTTTTCATCCTGCAGCTAACCACATTTATTTTCCACTTTCCACATGGAAGCTCTTCGAATATCTGCAGATATGTGTTGTCACTGAATCTTCTCTTCCCTAGGATAACAGAGCAGGTCCCTTTAAAATGATCACAAAATGTTATTTCTGGACCCCTACCCATCCCATTGCCTTTCTTTCCCTGGAGCATCATATTAGCGATGCCAGTGACATCAGAAAAATGCACTTGTATTATCAGGCTGAAGTACACTTACGGGCAAAATTGTGGGCTTTGCAGACAGGCAGACCTAGGTCTGAGTATCTGATGGCCAGTGATCATTGTTTAACCTTGGGAAAGTTGCTTAAATTATGTAAGTCTTGTTTCTTCATCTACAAAATATTAATGAATAAGACACTGCATGGGGCAGTTATGAAGAATAGATGGAATCATAGAGATAAAGCACTTAGCATAGTATCTGAATATATGAGTCAAATATATATTCTTACTTCATTCCTTTTTTCTGAGCTGATTGTTTAACCAATAAGCATCTCCATTTAGAAGATTAACTGGTTAAGCTTATGTTGACCTTGCAGTATACCGTTGGCACCACTTCTAGAAATGACTCGTTATCCTAATAGCAAGTCAGAAATTAACATGTTTCCTTATTGCCACAAAAGCAATATCAACTGAATGTGTCCATTCTCCTTGTCCAACATATTCTCTTGACTTTCTTATTGATTTGTTATTCAAGCACCAAAGATCGAGTGCTTGCTATCTGTCAAGCAACATTTTAGGCATTGGAGAAACAGCAACGAAAAATACTCAGGGAGTTTATGTTCTAATGGAGAGGCCAAAAATATACAAGATAAGTAAGTGAATTACCTATTATGTCAGAAAATAATAAATGTCAAAGAGGAAAAATAAAGTAGAAACAGGAAAGTCAGGAGTCTTGTGGGATGGGGAGAGATCTGAGCATTTACATGGGGGGGCCAGGGAAGGCCTTCCTGAGGAGACATTTGAGTAAAGCCCTGAGGGATCTGTGGACACCTGGAGGAAGAGTGTCCCAGGCACAGAAAGAGCAAAGACAAAAGTCCTGAGGCAGGAATGTGGCCGGGGATGTGGTTACAGCAGAATGCGTAATGGGGAATCAAGCAGGCGGTAAGATTAAAGAGGTAATGGTGGGCTGGCCCCGTGGCTCAGCGGTTAAGTGCGTGCACTCCGCTGCTGGCGGCCCGGGTTCGGATCCCGGGCGCGCACCGACGCACTGCTTCTCCGACCATGCTGAGGCCGCGTCCCACATACAGCAACTAGAAGGATGTGCAACTACGACATACAACTATCTACTGGGGCTTTGAGGGAAAAATAAATAAATAAAAATTAAAAAAAAAAAAAAAGAGGTAATGGTATCCATCACGTAAAACCCTACAGGTCATAGTAAAGACTTTCAAAGTGTGGTCCCTGGATTAGCATCAGAAACATCATCTGGGATGATCATTTGTCACCTGGAAATTGTTTGGAATACAAATTTCCAAGCCTCACTCCAGACCCACAGAATCAAAACCTCTGGGGACCAAGGTCCAACCACCTGCCTTAAAACCAGCCCTCCAGTGGATTCTGGTTCTCACTCTAGTTTGAGAAACCCTGGCCTCCTAGGTGATAAAGGAAGCTATGGGAAGGCTTGAGCAGACAGATGAGTGCCACGATCTGGCTGACACTCAAAATCACTCCTTCTGCTGTGTTGAATACATACTTAAGGCAGAAGCAATGAGATCACTTGATGAGACTTCTAGATAATCTAGGGCAAAGGATGACATTGGTTGGACTTGGTATTGGCAGAAGAGGTAGTTGAGAAATTACGAAATTCTGAATATATTTTGAAGGTAGGCTCAACCAAACGGTTGGGATAGAAGAAAGAGAGAAGGCAAGGATGACTACCAAGGTTTCAGTTGGAGAATCAGGAAGAATTGAACTGCTGTAACTTTTAAAACTTCTCCTCTTGCAAAAATAATCTTGAATCTGGAAATTTAAAACAAAATAAAGACTTTTTCTTATCTCTTTATGCTTTATTCTGTCATATTAGTAATAGGTACTTGGGAGAAACAACATTCTAACAGTGAGGATAAATACCTTTGAGGCTTTCACAGTTCAGAGTTTTTACATGAATTGTAAACTTATTTCTCAGAAATAAGACAAGTTTTAGCTCTGAATTATCTTTACAAAAGACATTATTATTATTACTGTTATTATTATTGGCCAATTTTCTGAGAACCCTCAAACAAAATTTGAAAACTGTGAATTACCTGGAAACTGTGCCCTGTCAACTTTTAATAATTTTGATTATGGTAGAGAGGAAACAGGTTATCATTAGAGTCTTTGAACATCTCCTTCTTGTTCATATGGAAAATTCAAACGCAAGATGTGCTACCTGGTGAATTCAGACACGCTTTAGGTAAAGGCCAAACAGTGATTCTCTCCTCTCTTATAAGCTCTCTGCCCAGAATTACAGCATCAGTAACAAACTGACTGGGTACCATTTTAAATCAAAGTGCTTCACTTTTTCACAATTTGGCTTTCTTCATTAACAGTATCAATGATTCTCATAGACCATTTGATTTCTAGATAGATAATTTATGATTTCCAAATACAATCAATTTTTGAATCTCCACACCAGTGGAGTAGAGCTTTGGGGGGGATCCTGCCAAACACAATCCCATCCAGACCATTTTATCTTCACTTTCGGAATTCATTTCCATGGTTTTCCTTTTTTTGTTAGAGTTTGTCAGTAGTCAAAATGCATATTATCAAAAACATGTTAACATAGCTTTTTCATCTAATAGTTCCTGAGATTATTTTAAGATTAAAAGTGACAAGAGAAGATGTTTTGGAAGTGTAGTTTTGCACTAGTTGGACACAATGCATTATGCAATATGATGTTTTTCTTTTTTTGAGATCTGGGATTATACAATTCACGTCCAGTCCACGCATTTACGCTACAATCACGGTCATTTTGCAACCATTGCCTTAGAGATTAGCTGCTGCCCTGCATTTTCAAAGAATCACTACATCTTAGTATTGCGAAGAATCTTAAAGCCCAGCTCATCTGACCTTCAACAAGGAAACATTATAACATTTAGAAGATTTTCTTCTAGCATCTGCATAAACCTTTCGAGAGATGAGGAGGAGATAGCAACCCAGCCTTTGCTCGACACCCTAGATAAAATCTTGTGCTCTTGAGCCCATGTTGTCTGGCTCTACCACTAATCACAATTCATGTTTAACCACCACCTGAAAGTCTTCCAGCAACAACACTTCAGTCATTGAAGACTTTCAGATTTGGTTCACCGTTGGCTGCTCCAATTTTAATGCTGACATAATCCTGAGAAATTTCTAAGTCTGTGATATGTCTAACCCAATATTATTTGGTAATTTCTTCTTAAACTCAATGATCTTAGCACCTCTCTTCCTTAACTCTGCCTTCCACCCGGATACTCAAAAGAGAATTTGGGAATCAAGCCAGATTTCTTTTCTCTCCCCTACATATTTAATTAAATAAGCATATTTTGCTGATTTTTCTATCCCTGCTTCCCTCAAATCAATCACTTTTTCCACACCCTAGTGCTAACTCCGTAGTTCAGAACCTCATTAACTCCTGTGTGGTCTCACCGTAATAATCTCCTAACTGATATTACCCTAAAATTGTACTTTCCATTTCTTCCCATAGACCAAATTGAAAATATGCATAGTATGCTTCAGTGATGATTTATCATCTACAGAATAACTCCAAACTCATTCAAAGGGCACATGTGGCCCTGACTGTTATGACCTCCTTCTTTCTAACCAGGATTATCACTCATCATTCCCTTTCTCAAAAGTCATATTCCAGAATTTTGTAATACTTAGAGAATTCAATCATCCCATAATTTGTACTTCCATGCTTTTGCACAAGTTTGACTCTACCTGGAATGTTCTGCTCTTTCTTCCTACAGAAACCCATTACCTTCCTGGAGAATTTCTGCTCATCTTGAAAGCCTCAGATTAATCATTACCCTCTTTATGAAAGATTCCTTAATTGCTGCAGGCTAACACGATCACTTCCTCCTTTGTGCTGCCACTGTGCCTTATGCACACTGCTATTGTTATAGATTATATATATATTTTTGTGAGGATGATTGGCCCTGGGCTAACATTTGTGCCCATCTTACTCTGCTTTACATGGGATGCCACCACAGCATGACTTGATAAGCAGTGCATCGGTCCATGCCCCTGATCCAAATCCACAAACCCCAGGGTGCCACAGTGGAGCATGTGAACTTAACCGCTACGCCACCAGGTCAGCCCCTAGATAATATATTTGATTAAATATCATAGTCTTCAAATTTAGCTCCTTTTTCAGACTCAGTATTTTGGTGTATGGGTTTATTGTGTGTGTGATTTTATTTGTATCCCCAATGCCTCTCCATCCTTGGAGCCCAGCCAATCTTGGCAGACTCAGAAGGTAAATGAATAGATGGACACCTTTAGAGTGAATTTTACCTTAGAGATGTAGGTAAATTTGACAATTTTTCTGACAGAGGGACAACAAAATAAGCATATGTTTTGAGAGAGAAGGTAATAAATAAAATATGATTATGACATGCATAATAATGAGCTTGATACTTAAGAGAATAATCACAATATCAATGCTAGGTCCAGGACTTTTACATAAGAGAAATAGAATCAATCAAGATATTGTCTCTCAAAACAGAGTAAAAGCTATGACAGTAAATGAGCTGGAATTTTCTTGAGAAACAGAAACCAGTCAGGGTAAAATCACATGGTATTTTTAAATAGATGAAAGCTTATATTTGTGTAATTCTTATATAGTCACAAGTTCTCTACCCTTTTCATTTCAAAGGAAATTATGATTGTTATCTGACTTGATATTGATGAGCAAGGAAAGTTTTAGTTTAAGAGCAGTCACAAAACAATATCCAAATAAGAGCTTGCGTATTAGTCTTAAAATAAGGTTTAATGAAACTGCAGAATAATCCTCCTTCAAATAGTCAAGATACCAAAGAGGAAATTGAAGATACAGCTGTGAACTTTGATTCATATTGTCAAATCTATGCACCAAAGTTTATAATGGAGATAATGATAAAATTATAATTGACTTTAAAACATATGACTTTAGTTCAAAATATTACTTCAAATCAGGAAAATTCACATCACGTTTTAAATGATTCAAAACATCACTCAGAAAAGAAATATAGACTTGTCTCCATTCTGTCCTGCTCCAAGGATTATCAATGCACACATGTTCACTTCAAAACTGTACCTCTCCTACCAGTCCATTCAACAACATTAACAACATTTTTCACCTGTTCTAAAATACTAAAATGTGCACTTTTTTAGTATTTTAACATTTTTAAACTGGAAATGCATGTAAAAATTGGTGATATCTCATAGTTTAATTCACATAACTTATTAAATTTTATTGTGAAAGAACATAATGGTGCAGAGATCACAATACATGTGGGTCTTAGAGATTTGAAGACATAGGTTAAATGCCTATTTTTTGACTATTTTTTCACTGTCAACCCACGTTATGATAACTGAACTAAAAAAAAAATTACAGTTTTTGCTGCTCCAGTGTCACAGAATATTTTATTTCATCTCTTCTAGGCATACCAAGAAAAATGATCAACAAAAAGAAACCAAAATTTTCTACCCAGAGGAAAACCTGAGTGAATTTCCACATCTGAATTTCTAATTACTATTTGAATAATGGCTAAGTTGCCATATATTTTGATTCTTCAACATGATATAAAAATCATTAAACTCAGCAAAAAGCCATTTGGATAATAAAATAGTTGTTTCCATCTTAAACACAGTCAACACTCTACTCAATACCCACAGCGGCCCACAGGACACACATTTAGACTGAGAATTACACACCACCTCACTCTCTTTGCCCTCATTCCTGGAAAGGTGACTGGTTTTCAAGCTTATCCTCACACTCTTGCTGCTAATGCTCTCACTCCTTATGGAATGTGACCCTTTGTTACATCTCAGACCCACTCTACTTGTTTAGTCAACAGCATACTGTCTAATGCCTTAGCGTTCCTCATTCTTCCAACTCCCCGATTTGAACTCTGAAACTTGCTCCATCAGGTTCTTCTTCCCTCCCTCTCCTTCCTGCCATCTGCTCATTTGCCCCATCACCCCGAGTCCGCTGGGACCTCCTTGTTACTTCAGGTCATCCGTGTTCTTCTCTTTATGAACCCATTTCTGTATATTATTGACCCTATCACCCCCAATTCCTTTATTTATTAATAAATTCCTGATTGGGTCTCCTCTTCACCCACACCCCTTAATACCTTGTGTTTCTCCTTCTCAGTATATGTTTGAGGCTTGTTTTACATTTAATTGTATGGTTATTTTATGCAAATTTTTCTCCCACACCAAGCTTAACCATCATGAGAATAAGAGCCACTTCTAGGACAGATTACTTTTAATGACTGCTTGATAATCTTCTGAAGTTTATCTGTTTCTGCTTGACTGGATATTTGCGTTGTTTACATTTTTTCATTAAAAATATCTTAAATACAATCTACCTTACTATTCTAGAATTGAAAGAAATTTTCAAGGTGGGATATGCAAAAATTAATGTTCTTAAAGCTTTTAATACATATTTTCATATTGCTTTCTAGAAAGAGAATAGAAATGTAGCTGTCCACCAACAACCTATGAGGCCCTGCCTTACACTATCTTCAACATCATTCAATATTAAAATTTTAAAAAACTTTTGATAATTTGATAGGCTTAAAAATATATTTTTGCTTTTAATGTGTAGGGCTTGATTTAAATTTGGTTTAAAATTATATCTTAATTATAAATATATCATTTATATTTATAAGGATAATCAGTTATAATTATACTTCTGTCAATAGCCTGATCTTATGCTTTACTCTTTTATCCATTTAGGTTTTCATATTTATATTATAATTTGTATAAATCCATAATAACATAGCATTTTGTCAATTTTAAAATTTTATTTTTATTTTATTTATTTATTTATTTATTTTTATATATTTTTTAAAATTTTTTATTGCAGTAACATTGGTTTATAACATTGTAAAAATTTCAGGTGTACATCATTATACTTCTATTTCTGCAGAGATTACATCATGTTCACCACCAAAATACTAATTACAACCCATCACCACACACATGTACCGAATTATCCCTTTCACCCTCCTCCCTCTCCCCTTCCCCTCTGGTAACCACCAATCCAATCTCTGTCCTTATGTGTTTGTTTATTGTTGTTACTATCTACTACTTAATGAATCATACGGTATTTGACCTTCTCCCTCTGACTTATTTCACTTTGCATTATACCCTCAGTGTCCATCCATGTTGTCACAAATGGCTGGATTTCATCGTTTCTTATGGCTGAGTAGTATTCCATTGTGTATATATACCACATCTTCTTTATCCATTCGTCCCTTCATGGGCACTTAGGTTGCTTCCAAGTCTTGGCTATTGTGAATAATGCTGCAATGAACACAGGGGTGCATGGACCTTTACGCATTGGTGTTTTCAAGTTCTTTGGATAAATACCCAGCAGTGGAATAGCTGGATCATACGGTAGTTCTATCCTTGATTTTTTGAGGAATCTCCATACTGTTTTCCATAGTGGCTGCACCAGTTTGCACTCCCACCAGCAGTGTAGGAGAGTTCCCTTCTCTCCACATCCTCTCCAACACATGTTGTTTCCTGTCTTGTTAATTATAGCCATTCTGACGGGCATGAGGTGATATCTCATTGTAGGTTTGATTTGCATTTCCCTGATAGTTAGTGATTTTGAACATCTTTTCATGTGTCTGTTGGCCATCTGTATATCTTCTTTGGAGAAATGTCTGTTCACGTCTTTCACCCATTTTTTAATTGGGTTGGTAGTTTTTTTGTTGTTGAGATGCATGATACATTTTGGAGATTAAGCCCTTATCAGATGTATGGTTTGCAAATATCTTCTCCCAATTGTTATGTTGTCTTTTCATTTTGTTGATGGTTTCCTTTGCTGTGCAGAAGCTTTTTAGTTTGATGTAGTCCCATTTGTTTATTTTTTCTATTGTTTCTCTTGCCCGGTCAAACATGGTGTTTGAAAAGATGTTGCTAAGACCCATGTCGAAGAGCTTACTGCCTATGTTTTCTTCTAGAAGTTTCACATTTTCAGGTCTTACATTCAAGTCTTTAATCCATTTGGAGTTAATTTTTGTGTATGGTGTAAGGTAAGGGTCTACTTTCACTTTTTTGCATGTGGCTATCCAGTTTTCCCAACACCATTTGTTGAAGAGACTTTCTTTTCCCCATTGTATGTTCTTGGCTCCTAAATCAAAGATTAGCTCTCCATAGATGTGCGGGTTTATTTCCGGGGTTTCGATTCTATTCCATTGATCTGTGTGTCTGTTTTTGTGCCAGTACCATGCTGTTTTGGTTACTATATCTTTGTAGTATATTTTGAAATCAGGGAGTGTGATACCTCCAGCTTTGTTCTTTTTTCTCAGGATTCCTTTAGCTATTCGGGGTCTTTTGTTGTTCCATATAAATTTTAGGATTCTTTGTTCTATTTCTGTGAAAAGTGTTGTTGGAACTTTGATAGGGATTGCATTGAATCTATAGATGGCTTTAGGAAGTATGGACATCTTAACTATGTTAATTCTTCCAATCCAAGAGCACAGAATATCTTTCCATTTCTTTGTGTCTTCTTCAATTTCTTTCAGCAATGTTTTATAGTTTTCCATGTACAGATCTTTCACCTCTTTGGTTAAGTTTATTCCTAGGTATTTTATTCTTTTTGTTGCAATTGTAAATGGAATGGTATTCTTAATTTCTCTTTCTGCTACTTCGTTGTTAGCGTACAGAAATGCAACTGATTTTTGTATGTTGATTTTGTATCCTGCAACTTTACCATATTCGTTTATTACTTCTAAAAGTTTTCTGGTGGATTCTTTAGGGTTTTCTGTATATAAAATCATGTCATCTGCAAATAGTGACAGTTTCACTTCTTCCTTTCCAATTTGGATCCCTTTTATTTCTTTCTCTTGCCTGATTGCTCTTGCTAGGACTTCCAGTACTATGTTAAATAGGAGTGGTGACAGTGAGCATCCTTGTCTGGTTCCTGTTCTTAGAGGGATAGCTTTCAGTTTTTCACCATTGAGGATGATATTAGCTGTGGGTTTGTCATATATCATCTTTATTGTGTTGAAGTACTTTCCTTCTATCCCCATTTTATTCAGAGTTTTTATCATAAATGGATGCTGTATCTTGTCAAATGCTTTCTCTGCATCTATTGAGATAATCATGTGATTTTTATTCTTCATTTTATTAATGTGGTGTATTACGTTGATTGATTTGCGAATGTTAAACCATCCCTGCATACCTGGAATAAATCCCACTTGATCATGGTGTATAATCTTTTTAACGTATTGTTGTATGCGATGTGCTAGTATTGTGTTGAAGATTTTTGCATCGATGTGCATCAGTGATATTGGCCTGTAATTTTCTTTTCTTGTGTTGTCCTTGTCTGGTTTTGGTATCAGGGTAATGTCAGCTTCTTAGAATGAGTTAGGGAGCTTTCCCCCCACTTCAATTTTTTGGAAGACTTTGAGAAGGATAGGTATTAAGTCTTCTTTGAATGTTTGGTAGAATTCACCAGGGAGGCCGTCTGGTCTTTTATTTTTGGGGAAGTTTGTGATTACTGTTTCGATCTCCTTACTGGTGATTGGTCTATTCAAATTCTCTATGTTTTCTTGATCCAGTTTTGGAAGGTTGTATGATTCTAAGAATTTATCCATTTCTTCCAGATTGTCGAATTTGTTGGCATATATCTTTTCATAGTATTCTCTTATAATCTTTTGTATTTCTGAGGTGTCTGTTGTAATTTCTCCTCTTTCATTTCTGATTTCACTTATTTGTGCCTTCTCTCTTTTTTTCTTGGTGAGTCTAGCTAAAGGTTTGTCAATTTTGTTGATCTTTTCAAAGAACCAGCTCTTGGTTTTATCAATTTTTTCTATTGCTTTTTTAGGCTCTATTTCATTTATTTCTGCTCTGATTTTTATTATTTCCCTTCTTCTACTGATTTTGGGCTTTGTTTGTTCTTCTTTTTCCAGTTCCTTTAGGTGCATTGTTAGATTGTTTATTTGAGATTTTTCTTGTTTGTTGAGATAGGCCTGTATTGCTATAAACTTCCCTCTTAGAACTGTTTTTGCTGTATCCCATAAATTCTGGCACGTAGTATTTTCATTTTCATTTGTCCAGGTATTTTTTTTATTTCTTTGTTAACCCAGTTGTTGTTCAGTAGCATTTTGTTAAATCTCCACGTATTTGTGGTTTTTCTGATTTTCTTCCTATAGTTGATTTCTAGTTTCATACCGTTGTGGTCATAAAAGATGATTGGTATTATTTCAATCTTCTTAAATTTATGGAGACTTGTTTTGTGGTCTAATATGTGATCAATCCTGGAGAATGTTCCATGTGCATTTGAAAAGAACGTGTATTCTTTGGTTTTTGGATGGAATGCTCTGTATATATCTACTAGGTCCATCTGTTCTAGTGTGTCATTTAAGGTCAATGTTTCCTTATTGATCTTCTGTTTGGATGATCTATCCGTTGGTGTAAGTGGAGTGTTAAAGTCCCCTACTATTATTGTGTTACTGTCTATTTCTCTTTTTATGTCTGTTAATAATTGCTTTAATTATTTAGGTGCACCTACATTGGGTGCATAGATATTTACAAGTGTTATATCCTCTTGTTGGATTGTTCCCTTGATGATTATGTAATGCCCTTCTTTGTCTCTTTTTACAGTTTTTGTTTTAAAGTCTATTTTGTCTGATATGAGTATTGCTACCCCAGCTTTCTTTTCATTGCCATTTGCATGGAGTATATTTTCCATCCCTTCACTTTCAGTTTGTGAGTGTCTTTAGGTCTGAAATGTGTCTCTTGTATGCAGCATATATATGGGTCTTGTTTTTGTATCCAATCAGCCACCCTATGCCTTTTAATTGGAGTATTTAGTCCATCAATGTTTAAAGTAGCTATTGATAAATATGTACTTACTGCCATTTTTTAACTTATTTTTTTTTTCCTCAGTGTTTTAGTAGTCTTTCTCTGTTCCTTTCTTCTATACAGAATTGATGGTCACTTTAGTTTGACCTCTCTCTGAAAGCTGTACTCTTTAACTCCCCTCCTCCCTCCTTTTATGTTTTTGATATCATATCTAACCTCTTTTTTGTGCATTTGTATCCATTATGTTCTTATCATGGAAAAAGATAATTTTTCCTATTTGTGGTCTTCTCTTTTCCCCTTAAATCAGTCCCTTTAACATTTCTTGTAGCACTGGTTTATTGGTGACAAAATCCTTTAATTTTTGCTTGTCTGGGAAATTTTTGATCTCTCCTTCCATTTTGAATGATAACCTTGCTGGGTAGAGTATTCTTGGCTGTAAGTTTTTTCCTTTTAGCACTTGAAATATATTGTGCCATGATTTTTATATTAGAGTATTTTTGCATGAAATCCTTACATTTATGTAATACATTTCTTAATTCTGTAATGATTTTTAGGCATCGAAATTCCCTTCACACCGAGATATAGTAAAAATTTCTATTTTATTCAATATGGTTTTATTTGCTAATTTTAACTCTAAAGTTCACCTGAAATTTATTTTGTTATATAGTATGAGATGATTCTTTTCATAAAATTCTAATTGCAGTTCAGTTTAAGACATTAGATTAAGTATAGATCCTCATATCCCTTCTGACATCTTTCTGAAATGACAACAAGGGGATAAAAATAATGTAAACCTACAATGACAAGGAAAGGGAAGGAGAAAACAAAATTTTGGAATCTAGAAAGCAGATAAAACTAGCTAATTAAGTTAGCAGATTTGAAAAGCTGAAAACCAGACAAGAAATTGTGGAACTTGAGATGTAAACCTCACTTCACTCTTAAAAACCCGAGAAAAGCTTAGGACTGGTAGCAGGACCTAGGACCAAGCAGTGGACAGGGCAGAGACATAAGTCAGGATAAAAGGTTAGAAGCTCTATTTTGGAAATAATTAGAATTCCAGACACCTTGGATAACTGTGTTTCTTTGCCACAGCATTTCTCTTTGGCAAGAGTGAAACAGAAGGAATCTGTCCTGGGCTCATGTGGCAGAGCTGGTGACAACTATTACCCTCATGAAAACACGAGGGTTGTGTTAGTCAGGGTTCTCCAGAGAAATAGGACAGGATTACATATAGGCACAAATGAGATATCAAAATCTGCAGTTAATAAGCTGGAGACCCAGGAGAGCTGATGGTACAGTTTCCCCCAGGACCAGAGGCTCAGGAGAAGACCAATGCCACAATCAAAGACAGTCAGGCAGAGAAAGTGCACAAATTCTCCACCTTTTGTTCTCTTCAGGCCTTCAACTGGTTGGATGAGGCCCACCCATGTTAGGGAGGGTAATGTGCTTTACTGAGTCCACCAATTCAAATGTTAATCACATCCAGAACCTCCCTAACAGACACACCCAAAATAATGTTTAAGCAAATATCCAGGCACCTCATGGCCCAGTCAAGTGGGCACAAAAAATTAACCATCACTGAGGTTGAGGGATTTTTCTACATATTAAGTGGAGAGACCCTAGCCCACTTCTCTCACAGAGTTCCCAGAATTTTGGCACTCTGTGTTAAACTTTCCAGGCAAGAAACAGAAAAAATTTCCTCTGATGAATCTGACCGGTGGAGGACACCAAGATTTAAAAATACAGCAAGTAAGCATTCTCTCAATTGAACTGTCATGCCAGATGATCCCGCAGGGAACATCACTGTCACCAAGCCCCTCCCATACAGAGCCTTTTAGTGATTCACTTAAACATGAGCCCACAGTTAAGGATTAGGAGGCATTAGACGAAGAGGAGACAGAATCAAAGAGGAATTTTAAAGAATAGATGATGCAAGAAAAATCGATTAAAAATCATTAAAAATCCATTACTAACACCAATCAAAAGATACGGTAGTGCATCTTAAAACAAGTGAGTGAAATGTGGAAACTGAAAACGCGATAGTAGAAATGTCAGAAAAAAACAAACAGAAAGCAGGAAACATAAACTTGAGAAAATCTCTTAGTAAGTGCAACTGTGAGATAAAGTGGTGGGTGACAGAAAAGACTGTTAGAGACTCAGTGCAGATGTTACATCATTTCAGTAACAGGAGCTCCGAAAAGAGCAAACAGGAAAACAGGAAAAGAAAATGTCAAAAAACATAGTGTAATGGGTGGGTTGTGTCCTTCCAAAATTCATATGTTGAAGTCCTAACCCCTAGTACCTCAGAATGCAACTGATTTGGGAGTTACAGCCTTTAAAGAAGTGATTAGGGTAAAAGGAGGTCATACGGGTGGGCCATAATCCAACATGAGGAATGTCTTTATAACAAAGAGGAGACTAGGACACAGCCACACGTAGACGAAGGACCGTGTAAGACGCTGGAAGAAGAGAGCCATCTGCCAGCCAAGGAGGGAGGCCTTAGAAGAAACCAACCCTACAGCACCGTGATCTTGGAGTTCTAGCCTCTGGAGCCGTGAGAACATAAATTCTATTGTTTAAGCCACCCAGTCTGGGGAACTTGGTTATGGAAGTCCTAGAAAAACTAACACAAATGGCTCAAGAAATTTTCCTGTGTCTGAAAGATACAAATGTCCAAAGTTTAAAAATTCTCATGTAGATTGTAGATAAAAAAAAAAACCATGACAAGGGACTTCATGAAACTTCATAACATGAGAAATAAAAGAGGAGAACCAAACAGCTACCAAAGAGAGAGAAGCACACAAAGGATGGATTAGGAATTAGAATTTCACATGGCTTCTGAAAAGCAATACTGAGAGGAAGAGGAGAAGCGACAAACACCTTTACAATCTGAGACAGTGAAATCTAAATGACAATCCTGTATCAATCCGAATTTCCAATCCAGCATGAGGGCAAAATAAAGACATTTGTAGGTGGGCAAAGCCTCGACAAATTCACCCTCTATGAGCCCTTTTTCATAAATTACTGGAGAATGAGAAGTAGACCAAGAACGGGGAAGCTGTGGGATGCACTAAATAAAGGAGTAAACGTGGCAGAAAAGTGAAGGAATCACAGGAATGCTAATAAGCGGAGCCCAGGATGAGAAGTGCCGACAGGCCTCGAGCAACAACAGTCCAGGTGAGAAGCAAACACGGAGGAGCGGAAGGAGCATCTGGCGGGTTAGGATGTGCTGACGACGCTGCGCTGCAGACAGAGAGCTTAGGAAGGACGTCGAGACAGGTTCATTAAAAAACTAAGCGAACGAAATAACGTCAGTTATTAACTCCAGGCAAAGCAATCAGTTGTAAAAGAAAAAAAGTGTGTTCATGATTCTGTTGGGAATAATATTTACACGACTGCGATCATGTGAGAATTCATTATGACACAGCGATGCTGGGAGGACGGAGGAGGAGGTAGGGCAGGATTGTGTGTTTAGGGGTGGGGGACTGTGAGAAAAATAATGTTTTCCCGGACAGTAAGAGACAGTTGATAGATAAGATGCAACGCTGAAAAACAAAACAAGAAAATAACAAGAATTTAATTTAGAAATTGAAGTTAAATACCAAAGGAAAAGCTAACAGATTTGAAAATGATAATCATTAGGAAGTGGAATATGATGGAAAACAGGGAGCAGAGGGTAATTGTTCAATATAAAAAGCCTTATAGAACTATTATTTAAAATATGTACATGTATAACATTGATAAACCATTTAAATGACAAAACCCAATCGTTCCAATACCATTTACTGAATAATTTTTTCTATTCTCTACTGCCTTTGATGTGGCCAAGACAGATATTAAATCAATGTTTAGAATGTTCTTTTTTGGGATATTTGTCCTGTTATTATTATCTTCTATGATTATATGAAACTGAGATATAATTGACATATAACATTATATTAGTTTCAGGTGTACATCATAAAGACTTCATATAGGTATATATTGTGAAATGATCGCCACAGTAAGTCTAGTTAACATCCATTACCACACATAGTTACAAAACTTCTTTTTCTTGTGATGAGAACTTTTAATACCTACTCCCTTAGCAACTTTCAAATGTACGGTACGACGATATTAACTACAGTCATCATGCTATCCAACTATTTTTAAGTGTGATATCACGAAGCATTTTAACATGGTGCAAAACTAGGGCTCCGTCAGAATTCTTTCTAAATTCCCCCAGCAATTTTTGTCTGATATCCCTTAGATGAACATTTTGTCAAAATTTTAAAAAGAAAGAATAAAATCAGTAAAGCTAGTGATCATTTAGGTGGGACTCTAATATCCTCTGGTCTTTAAACCATTCACACATTGCTCTTTCTCAATGCTCCAAGGAGAAGACGTCCTTTACATCCATTTTCTCTGTTCCTGCATCCAGGCTTCTGTGTATTGTGAATAAAAGTTGCCACAGTTTCACCAGGTGGTTATATTCATATGCATGCGAGTCGACCTTAACTAGGGCTACTGACTTGGGAATTTTATTTTTTAAATAAACTCCTTGTATCAGTTATTCCAATCATTTACCAACTTCTTAATTTTCAAAAACCATATCCTGTCTCTGTTACTCCACATTAATGGCACTGCCTCATATTCATCTATTTCTTTGAATGCTCAACTATTTCTCACTATGTTCTTTATGTGTATCCTGCTCCTTCTCAAATATTGACCATTTTACTTTTCATTTTATTCTCCTGTATTTAATCCCAAGTAAAAGTTAAAGTCATTTAAACATCAGTATACTTTTATTTCCTACACCATTTATTTCAGAAAATATGCAACAAAATTCAAATCTATAAGAGTCATAGGTCCAATGTTTAGAAAATGAATTGTCAGAGAGCTAAACAAATCATAAAATCCTAATTGCCACTCCCACAGGTTCTGTATCATTCGGATCATGGCAACTTGGGAGGTGACGAGAGCACCTTCATTTTCACAGCACTGCCAGCAGGCAACATTAGCTTGAAATCACCGATTAGCAGATGTTACATGAAAGCGTGAATTCTGCACGTGAGAGGTGGTTTACAGCTGGGGTGGCACATGTAAGACATAGAGGAAGACTAGAGTTGATTATACAGGATAGGAAATTATTGGTGTGTGCAAGTGAGATGGAAATATGGGTGATGTTATAAATTTAATAAGAGTAATTTGCTGTTAGTCGAGTTGACTCCAACTCCTAGCAACCCTGTGTCCAGCAGAGTGAATCCTGCCCGGCCTTTTTGCACCATCCTCTCATCTTCCTGCACCACATCAGACAATGCTTCGCTGCTATTCACAGGGTTTTCAAGGCCAGTTTTTTCAGAAGTGGGTGGCCAGGTCCCTCTTCCTAGTCTGTCTGTCTGTCTGGAAGCTCCCCTGAAATCTGTCCACTATGGGTGACCCTGCTGATACTTGAAATCCCGGTGGCACAGCTCTCAGCATCACAGCAACACACAGCTGCCACAGGATGACAACCAACAGGCGGGTGGTGTGCTTCCCGGACTGGGAAACAAACCCAGGCCACGGCAGTGAGAGCACCGGATCTTAACCACTAGACCACCTGGGCTGGCTAATAGGAGTGGTGATGATTATTATTGTAAAGTATGCCTTATGTCTTCCTGACTCCTTAACCTCTTTCTCTTTTTTTTTTTTACCTTAAATATATTTTTTTAAATTTTTTGTTTATTGCAGTAACATTGGTTTATAACATTGTATAAATTTCAGGTGTACATCATTATACTTCTATTTCTGCATAGATTATATCATGTTCACCACCCAAATACTAGTTACAACCCATCACCACACTCTTGTGCGGAAAGTGGTAGATGATAACAATAACCTCTTTCTCTTTAATAACATGGGCCCCATCATATAAATACGTTTAAGTCTTGTTACTGAATCTACAATGAGGCAGTAATGTCTCTGGTTTCACACTGCACTGGAATTCCACTCCAATGAACCTGGGACCTCAGGGCTCTTATGGCAGCTTGAAAGGGGGCCCCAGAATACTGGGTTGAACACGAGGAGCAAAAATTATACATTAAGCTACTTGAATATGGGGGCGGAAAACAAGGGGGGGCCCGATGAAATGCTTCTTGTCATTGAGATACTAAGACAGTGGTTTTCAATAACATTTTTGATAATTTATCCACATCAAAAATGTTCATTTAACCTCATTGAAACATGGACTTTAGTTCCCTTGCAAAGATTCCAGTTACATTTTCAGAAAAGGGGAGAGTAAAATAACAGAGCAGTATGACTTTCATATATGTTAGGACCTTATCTGCAAGGCCTTTCTTTGGGTCTATTATCAGATCTTTACTAGCTTAAAATCATTTTACTTGAGGGCCTAAAATATAAGCCTGTGCTATTTTCGCCATTGATTTATAAGGCGCCTGTGCACTGAGAGTGAAATCGCTTGCCTACATTTGCTCCATTCTTAGTCGGGAGAGCTCAGGTTAGTCGGAAGCAAAGGAGCTCAAGATTCGTTTCCTATTTTCACTCTTCCATAAATGCTCTTCATTTTACCCTTTAAATTCTGCGTGTTCTCCCAAGGCGAAAGTCTAGACCTCCTTAGACAATGCGGACGAGATGAGTTAAAAATCTTGCTTCACAAAAATCTCCTTACGTATAGGGTTATACATGAGGTTACTTCCTGTCATTATGAACCAGAAAAGGCAGGGGAATGGGAGCTTACGTTTCTTCCTCTCACGTCCTTTAACAGGTTTACCTCAAAAGTCCTGTCCTGGGGAGAAAAATAATGTCTTGACACATCTGAATCGTGACCATATCCAGAGTCTTGTGTACAACTGGATTTAAGTAAAATTATTAAAGTGAGCAAGTGAGTGGAGTAAATATTATAGAGACACACGGAAATATGACTTTAAGCAGCAGAGCACGGCCGTGCTGTGTTAGGAACTAGCAACTGATAAAGAGCACAGGGCACTCTTTACAACAAAGGCTTTACACAGCCCTTTATCTGTCAAATATTTAAACTCTTCCTACTTCTAGAGACTGCATATAATAAAGACTGCATATAATATTCAGTAAAAAATTAAAATTAGGAAAAAAGAATAGGAGTGCAGTAAGAAATATCTGGGGTGGGGAATATTTGTGAAGAGAATAAAAAATTCAGAGAGGAGAAACTATGGTGCTAGAAACCCTCAGCTAACTGCGTGGAACATCCATTTAATCTGGGGTCCTCTGGCAGCCAAGGCAAAAAGGGAAACAGATGCTCCTTACACTTTTCATTGTCTATTTATAAGAAGTGTGCCTTTTTTCAAGCAAAAAACTTTTTCATAGTAGTCATTTTTAAGAGGAATTTGGTCCATAATATTCCTATTAGGAATATTGAACATAAGTGACAGACTAAAACACACAGTTTTTATATGGTCATCATGTGAAACTCCAAAGGCAAAGAAAACGATGAAATAGCAATTGCTGTTGAAACTAAACAAAAGGCATGTTTGAGGCATTCATTATGTAGCTATAAATGTGAGGACTACACCTATACTTTTTGTCAACAGTGCTACTTTCAAAGTCTGAAGGATGTTAACACATGGTGGAAAAGCGTATTAGCAAGCCTTAAGAGGTTTAATAACTCTGATATCTTAACAACTCTCCTTGATATTTAGAATCTGAAAAAGATTATATAAATCATAATGCATGTGTGTATATACATACACGTATGTGTATGTATCTAGAATATATATATAGTATATATATACACATACATACGCACACACATATATAATCTCTTCAGGCATTTTGGCATTTCAGCTATAGTTACAAGGAACTGAACTGAAACCCTGTAAAATCAGTGGACAGCAAACAGTGGAAGTTCACTTGGAGGAGATTTACTGTTTAAACAAAAAGTATCTTTTAATTTAGATTGAATTACCGTGCAGCCCCTATGTAAAAGATGATGAATACACAGAAATTCATTTTGATTAGCACTATCACACCAAATATCAAATGATGCTGAGTAGATAGGACCTTTTAAGTGTTGCCAGATGTTTCTGATCAGTGTTTATTCTTTTTTATATACTTTACTGGAGATCGGATATTAAGACGCAGCTGGAGTACGCTGCCTTTCAAACGCGACAAGCCTAGGAAATATTTCCAGCTGACACAGCACATACCCGACCTGTAATCACTAATCACGGGAGAATAAAGTAAGATATAAAGTCATGCTCAAAAGAAAATTTATACAAAGCAACTTTATTTCCACATTTGAGATAGTTACTACTAATTTTTGCATCAAGCTTTTCTTAGTGTGTTATTTTTTATCCTCTTGCTTAGTATTCAAGCCTGGTGACCCTGGACACATAAATTTTATCACAAATGTAAGGGATGAGAGTCATGGAAAAATTTTCCAAACTGATTTAAGATAGTAGGAAACTCAGCCCAGTTTGGGAGAAAAAATTCAGATGAAAGACAAGAATAGTAGAGGACGTAGATCTGGGGAGGGGAGCCCCTTGAAGAGTCCTCTGTACTTAGTGTTGCTGTAGGATGTGAACTACCCTCAGCAGTTTTTCCTCCAATGATAGAAAAGTGAAATTCATCTTTTTCAGACTACTTTAGCATGCACATGCTCAATATTACTTGTAAGTTCAGTTTAGAGGTAAAAACAAACTTTTCCCTGATTCTCTCTTTTTCCTAGTATTATGACCCATGTAGTGATCTGTAGCCCACATTCCTCTTTCACAGAAGAAGAGGGGGAAAAACCGTTGTTGAGTGTTTCGAGTGTCTGGAACTGTACTAGATATATGCATATCTATGAATTAATTCTCAGAACCACCTGGTGGGTCAGCAAGGTTCATCCTCATTGACAGATGACGAAATTGAGATTGATAGAAAATAAAGTATTTATCAAAGTCACAGAGGTCAGACATGGCTGAGATGAGGTCCAAACCTGTTTCAGACTCTGTGCTCTTCCCCACACGAATAGAGTGGGATACAAAACCAACTTTCTCTGCTTTATTAACTCTTCTCAGAAAGTTGATTATACATTTTCACAAAAAGCATGAAGTCGAGAAAAAAACCCATTTGGTTTTTCATTTGTTAAAACTGAAATTCTCTGCAGCCACCAAATTTGTTGCCAAGGTATAATTTGTGAAAGATGTAAGAAAATGTACACAAAATTCTTGAGTGCCTTTTAGAAAATGTTCAATATTGCTATCAAAGACATTGTCTTATTTATCTCCACTGATCTTCAAATGAGTTAAAGGAATTGAAATATTCAGTATTTTCAGGAAATTAACTAATAATTAAGCACTAGTCCTTCCAACTGTGGTCTTGACTTCTGTTCATTGATGTATGGAAAGATTTATCTATTTTAGAGTAAAACTTTGCTGTTCCAAAATTCGTTTATTGAAAAAAACCACAAGTTAGAATATATCACCAATACAAAGCTCCAGGAAGGGTTCTAAGACCGACCTCTGCTCTCAAAATCTTCTTTTGCCTCAATCACCAGTTCTGTGAACTCATTGGAGAGGAGGAAATTCTCATAAAAGAAGACAAAAAGTAAGAAGACATTTTCACTCACCCTTGTTTTGTTGTTTTTTTGGTTTCTTTTCACGGCACAGATTGATGACTTGGTTTAATTTGATTAGGTAAATTAACTTCATTCTCATTTTCCAACTCTGAATTTATTTGGAAACTGAGATAAACAGAAGATAAGTTGAACAACCAGTAGCATAAAAACTTCTTTGCATATTGATTTGATATTGAGTCAAACAGCCAAGTTCCCTGCTGACGCTGTGTGTCTTCCCTACCGTGGAGCATTATCTAAGGTAGGCAGCGGATTCCAGCTCATTTCCTAGAAGGTTTAAGAAACCACACACTTCTTCCCAGACAGAAACACTTTCCTCTCCAGGACTCTATTCAAGCTAATAATGGGAGAGTCATGTGAAAATATTTTATCTATGTAGAATCTTAGAACTTTAAATAAAAAAAATTGAGAATTTTCTTGATTTGTTAATTATATAAAACCAAAATGAGAGTGATACCTGTGTAACTGAGAGGGCTTAAGGGAAAATTAAATAAATGTGTGTATAAGAAATAACTAGAAGAGTGACTGGCATAGAAGCAGAGACTCAATGAATGTTTTTTTCCTCCTCAGAAGAAAAGCCCCTTTCTATAGTTCTCGATACATTTTTAGAATTATCACATGTATTTTAACTGTCCCTGTTTTCATCTTCTGCGTCCTCGGAGCAGGACACTTGGTATTTCATCTTTGTTTTCCTACGTCCAACTTGGTATTTACATTTGATAGGTTCTTAATCATTAGTCTCTGAATAAATTAATTAAAAATAAATAAGAGCCCTTTAATTGGATGCAGTGTGTTGCTCACAAATTACACTTTCAATTAAATTGATAGGAAATTACATGAAGACTAAGGTACAAACATAAAAAATATTCCCTTCAGCTCAGATCGCATCTCAGAGACGCAGAGTTTAAATCATTCCCTGGTATATTTCTAGAGTATATCATTCCTACTGTGCTTAGGCATCAGACACTGTGCCATGTCATTTAATAGAAGATTTGGAATTAATGTTCTATGTAGCTAAGATTTAGGAATGTGAAGGTAAATTCATCCAGTGTAGGATGTATAGATAGACCTATCCACTAATTAGCAAATTGGTAACATACAGAATTCCTAAAGAGAGCTTTTCATGCTTTATATAACTTATTTCTATTCACCATCCAAATATACAGTGCCAAGCATTTTTTCTATAATATAGGAGTCAGTGGCCTTATTAAATATTTACATAAATCTATCATTGGTTTATACGAATGTGATACTTTTATAAATAATATTGTCCTCAGTAAAGAGTAGACTTGATTTGGGATGTTCTGTGCTCAACAATAGACTGTTGAAGATCCATTACCTGCTCTCAAAAAAGCAAGAGTAAAAGCCTGGAAACTGCTCAGAATCTTGCAGCTGCATAGACGGATTATAGCATTCTGGCACCCACTCATCATATAAAGGTCTTAAATCGCAGTAAAATTAATTTATTAGAACATCTGCTTTCGCATGGGCATATTATAATGGGTCACGCCATGGCAGGACAGCACATCCCAGGGATAGGATTAAGGTTAGATGCTGTACACACCATTTCACATCAGAACAACCTCCCTGTTACTAATACCTCCCTATTCACCACAGACTACTTCACAATTTGATAAGTAAAACACTTGCATATTTAAGTAACACACCATCTACAGAGAGACCATACTGCTGAAGTATAACCTGTAGCTATAACAGTGTCAGAAGTATCAGCACTTCAGGTTTTTGTTGGTATGTAAAATACTACAGTGGACTAATGGTCCTGTTCTTATAAAATGAGTTTAGTTAATTATGGAGAGAGCGTGCTGTTGCAGAGAGGACATACAAATCCAAGGGTCCTAAAAACAGTGGACAACATCATCTATATTAAAGATTCTCAGTAGCCCTTACACCTTAATGACTAACAATTCCCTACCAAATTATTTAATAGTTTAAAGATGGTACAAGTATTTAAGCACAGGCAAATTTACCAAATTAAAGCAAAATAAACACTTAGCTTAATATAAATACAAATCATCAGATTATAGAACAGATATCTTGACATAAGACATGGCGGTGGCTACAGCTCCCAGAAAGAGAGTAACTCCTATAGAATACATTCTACTGATTCTATAGCTTTCTGTATTTTATGTTTTACAATATTACTAAATTACCTGAAAATTTAGCCTACCTAAAAAATTGTTTTTAATGAACAACTTAAAGTATTTCTTAGGTATCAAGTTGTGCAGAGCCCCACTCCCAAAGAAGTGGTGCTATCTACCTGTGGCGGAGTTCTCAAAAGAAGCTCTGAGTGTAGAGCATGTTCACCTGGCCCTCTAGATGAGGCATCTGCTGAGAGGCAGCTGAGAGTTAAAGCAAAGGAGAAAGTCATGGACAGGGAACTTGAATAGGATAGCACCTCTATGTAAGTTAGAGCCCAAGAGAGGCCAGAACAAAGTAGAGGAGAAGCCAAAGGTAAACCAAGATGGCAGTCTGCTAAGCAGACATAACCTGGTGTTGTTTTCTGTCTCTCATCTTAGGGTTCATCACACTTCCCTGCATTTATCTCATGAAACCATTTCTCAGAGAAGTAATAACTTGTCTACACATTTGGTTACTCACTAGACACAGTACTATAGCCGCTCATATCCTCTGGCATATATAGAGGTTAAATAATCATTTGTTGACTGAATAAATGGTAGTAATTTGGGAATATAAGAAAGTCACCAACTTTGATGCTGGTGGATGAAAATGGCTATGAGCTACGCAAGTAGAGAGTACCGATAGCAAAGTTCAGATAGCTCTGGGAACATATTCCTGGTTGGACTGTAATTAGAGAAAGGCTCTTCTAAAGAATGCTTTAAGTAGATGGTATCCCAAGAAATAATTGAGAGCAAAGAAGAGTATGCAAAGATAACTAGGAAAATCTTTCATTTATCTTCATTCATTCAGTATGTGCTAAGTACCTCCTTAAACCCATAACACTATACCGTCCATCAAGTGTATAGAAAAGACCTCAAAAGAAAAGTAAGATATGCTTTCTTCTTGAGATTTAATCAGGGAAACTAAATATTTAATGTGAGTAACTAATTCTGACAAATAGTTACTCCCAGAAATTGAGAAGAATTTAACTTACATGGAGATTGTACACAAATACAACGTTTTTTGGTGACTTTGAGATTTCTAGTTTCACTGGGTATGAGTGCGTTTTGAAAGAGTCTTTCTGTAAATTTGAAGTATTTTCTCAAGGGATTCTCAGATTCTGAGCCTCTAAACTGCCAAATTTTGCAGTTTGTTTTACTTATTTAACAATTGCTTTTGCGAAGGTTGATGAAATCACCTGAAAAATTTAGTAACAATTATTTCTTTTGCCTAAGAAATAAATGAAAAATGATGTCTTCAGGAATTTAGTAATACAATCTTACAGTCAATATATTTTCCAATTGTGAGTCAAAATTTATGTGAAATACAAAAAGAATATTATTTTTTCTAGTTGATGTAATATTAAGTGCATTTTATGTATCTAATATATGATCATTTACTGTTCCATAGACTCTGAGGATAAAATTCTGAAGATTGTTAATCAATTACTAAACGGCCGTCATTTATGTCTCTAATGATTCTGATTTTTCAATCCAATAATCTTGGCTTACATTCAGTCTCTTCAGGAATTCTCAAATAATATTTTTAAATAATATTTTTATCTTACTAGTCAAATATCACTAATGTAAGCTAATTCAAGAACACTAAACACTATAAATAAATATATGAAGAGTTGATTCCTAAAATATTGACAGGAAGAGGAGAAAGGAGAGAAAAAATGTTTTAAAGCGCTGTTTAAACAATATTTCATGTCTTCCTATTCTACTGTCTTCCTTTTGTTCCTGCCACGGAGATCCATTTTATTGCATGATTTCTTATGTTATATGCTGCCATTGAAGCGTATACATTTCACACTTGGATATAAATCAGACCGTTAAAGTTGTTGTTTTTGTGATTCAGTTGAGCTCTTTTCTCCTTGTTCCCTAAGTCATTCCCAGAGAGTACAACTATTAAAACCACAGTTTTGAAATAGAATGAAGAGAGCAGATATTACAACTTGCTCCATTTACAGAATAGAAAATAGAAAGAAAATGTAAACAAGTGACAAATGTTTATTAACACAGCATATAAACGTCAGAACACACGATGGACCCAAGGATTTCCGAGGTGTCACCCAGTAGGCTTTCAGATGCCATATTTCAAAAGTGGTGGCAATTTTTCAGACATCAGAGTGAGAACGGTGTCTCAGGGTGACCTAGAAATCAGATCCCCTAAGGTCAAGGATCACTAAGTCTGTGTCCACATACGACTTTCACATAGTCAGTGTGTCTTGTCTTTTTGGTAGTACCTGTGACTTGATGCAAGTTGGCACTTAAGACAACACAAGGGCCTTTCTTCTATCCAACTGATAGGTCTATGCCAATTTATGCTGTGGGCTAATTGTGAGAGAGGTAATCAGCACTCAGACACACGCAGACTTGATGCCCATCCCTTCCATTTCCTTGGACAATGACCAGGGAAGGACATAGTATGAGCAACACATGTCTGAAGGAAGGAAAAGTACCTGAAGAAGGGAGGTGTTGCACTATTTGGGCAGCTACAAAAGGCGTATGTTGCTTTTGCCTGTCAACATCTCCCTTCCTCCAGCAAGAGAACCCTAAATTCCCTCCCAATCTAGTACTCCATGAGTTTCATGCTAGGCCAATCTGACTCTCAACTCTAAGAGTGGATATGGGAACCAGGCCCTGCTCCCTGCGATAGTTCAGAAGTGGGCACATGACCCTGTATGGGCTGAAGAAGATAAATCCCAAGACCATTTATGGACCTTTCGAGAAAGACGCACTGTCATCTCCACTAAGTGTGCTGGACTGGTAGCTCGCAAATGTGAAGCTGTAGGTAGATAACTTTTCACCAAAGGAAGAGCCTGACTGAGGACAAACCCACACAGAGAAAAACAGAGCTGGAAGATGGAGAGAAATTGTCCTAACACCACCATTTGGGCCCATCGTAGATGTGAAGTCAGCTCTACTTCTGGCTTCTTCATTTCACAAATCAGTCAATTCATTCTCTCTCTCTCACCATCTTTGACTTAAATTTCTGTCACCAACAAGTGAAATGGTCCAGACAAATAAAGAAACTCCTTTTCTAGATGCCTAACTTAATAACAGGAAGTGACTTAGGCCTCAGAGATATTTTAGCCATCAATATAGCTGTTTAAGACACCAGAGAAAACATATGTTCATCAGTGCTTGAAGCCAAATGCTAGTCAACAATTGGCAATGAGCATTTGAGTCTCCCAGAAATGCACCAGGGGATATGGGAATTCAAACACAACACAACACTTTACATTTCAGGAACAAAATTTATAAGAGAGACAGAGGGACAGACAAAACTCCCAGAAGAACAAACCGGTTGAAAATTAATTTGACATTGAATGTCGGCATGTGGTTTTGTTAAATAAAAGATGAAAAATAAAAAAGGAGAAAAATCAAAACTCTGCTGTGCTGTCTCAGCAGTTTGCTGCTCTGGCCCACTGTCAAGGTGTTTATTTGCTATAAGAGAACATCCTCTGCATGATTAAAAAACCTGTAAATTACAAAAGTATGCGTCTGGATACGTATCACCTAGTAATTGAACAGATGCATAAAACACTGGCCACCTATTTAAATACAATCATCCTGTTTGCTCTGGTCTCCACCAGTCTTATCCGTTTATCATTAGATATTTTAAAGGGGAAATCTCTTGGAAAGAGTGGAGGAAAGGGCAAGATGCTTTGTTTTCAGGTGATAAAAATGAAAGCTGAGGCTAGACCATTGTTCTGCCTCCAGGAGACAGTCAGTAAGTCTCTGGGCACAAACCCAGAGTCGACCTCCGCAAAACTGCAGAGTAGCAAACAAACATAAGAAGGTCTGCGCCCACCTGCGGTGTCGCCGGGCAGGATTAGGCGAGGACGAGCAGGACAGGCATCTCCCCGGCGCTCTGGTCCAGGGACTGGGGCGGCTCCCGGTGCTCCTGCTCCACCGGACCCTTCTCCACGACCTCGGTCGGGCATGTGTCCCAGGCCCAGACGACGTCTACCATAGAAAAGCCTCAGAAAGACAATTTCATGGAAGGCTGGAGGATGCATCAGTCTGAACTTCAGCAATCAATAAAGTGAATATGAAATTTTAACAAATAAATGAATAAATAAAAATAAAACATCACTGAAACAGAAAGCTCTTCTTTTCTTTTAGCTACTTTCTGAACCACTTCACCTTTCCCTCTGTCAGTGACCATCTCAGCTGGTCAGGCCCTCACGATCCCTTCCATCTGTATTTAGAGTCACTCTCACAAAACTATCTATTTAATAGAATCATCAACATAAGGAAGAGGGTGGTGAACGGTGCCTCTCATAGCCCAGGTTTCCATACCGTTCCTTCAAGCGCTACTGTGAAAATGAGAGTGAAACCAAGAGGAAGGGGCTCCAGGCTTCCCAAACAGAGGTGCTCAACTTTCGTCTACCATATGCTGAGAGGCTTCACTTAAAATCTTATGGGGGGTGAGGAGGAGGAAGGTGGTTCTATTACTGCTGCTACTACTTTTTAAAAAAGTTGTAAAACCACTGTACCTGAAGATCAGTGCATCAGATGTGGCACAGCACACAACCTTACATGGAATCACTATAGCGTAAGAGCAGAAAATGTTTTCTCCTAAAGAAATTCATTTCTAATGGTGAAATGTCGACATCACTGAGACGAGAAAGAGCAGGATTCATCCTTCTTGTCCTCTCTTCTTCTACTTCATTCCCTCCATCCTCCTTTTTTCTTCCTTTTGCTCTTTTTCCTCTCTTTATTCTTCTCTCTACTTTTCTCGCTGTTTTTCTTTCTTATTTTCTTCATGAAAAATTATGATTTTGATTTTGGTAACTCATCATATAGATGTGTAAGATATGTACTTACCAACTTACTTGCAAGGTTTGTAACACCTCAGAAAGAGACAAAGAGAGGCCAAGTGTTCCATTAATAGAGAGTTCTTCAGGAAAAATAAATAACTCAAAAATAAATAGATCAAAAACTCTCAGTGTCTGTGTCCCGGACGCTTGCACCTGCGTTTCCCTGTTCCTCTCCACTCCGCTTGTCACCACCTGAGTGGGGACCTAAAATTAAACCTGACACTGTTACTGTTCTACTTAGAAAACCTTTTTACTTCCATATTGTTTATAATAAAAATGCTGAATTGCTTCCCAGACATTCAAGGCCCTTTCGCTTGGTCTTACTTCTTTTCCAACCTCATGTCCGGCCACCACCACCAATTACCCAGTGCCCTATAATTCCAGCAAATCAAGATGATCTCTGATCTAGAAATACTCTTTTTCCACATTGATAGCTTTCCCCTGAGTTAACCTTCCGTCATAATATAATTTGCCCTCATTTCCACCAGCTCAAGAGCCAAATCTAAGACAATAAATATAAATTAAAATTATAGAAAAAAACCTGACCGTAAAACCCTCAGCATAAAATTTTATTTAAATAAATATTACAGGAAGTTTTTTGTCAATTTTATTGAGGTATAATTGACAAATAAAATTGTAATATATTTAAAGTGTACACCATGATAATTTGATATAAGTATACATTGTGAAAAGATTCCCACCACCGGGTTAATTAACACACTCACCACATCACCTCACATATTTCCCTTTTTTTTTTTTTTTTGGTGCGAACATTTGAGTTCTATACTCTTAGCAAAATGAAATTATACAATACAGTATCATCAACCGCAGTCGCCATGTTGTACATTAGATCCCCAGAGCTTATTTCTCTTTTAACTGGAAGTTTTTACCCTTTCACCAACATCTCTTCATTCCCCACCCTCTAGCCCCTGGCAGCCATCCAAGATAGTCTCTGTTTCCACGAATTCAGTCTTCAGATTCTACGTATGGGTGAGATCATGACAGTATTTGTCTTTCTCTGGGTGACTTACCTCACTTAACAAAATACCCTCCAGGTTCATCCATGTTGTTGCAAACAACAGGATTTCCTTCTTTTTTAGGCTGAATAATATTCCTCCGTGTGTGTGTGTGTGTGTGTGTGTGTGTGTGTCTGTATCACATTTTCTTTATCCATTCACCTGTCAGCGGGCACTTAGGTTGGTTCCATACCTTGGCTGTTGTGAATAATGCTGCAATGAACACAGGAGTGTAGATATCTCCTCAAGATACTGATTTCATTTCCTGAGATATATACCCACAGGTGGGATTACTGGATCATATGCTAGTTCTACTTTTAATTTTTGGGGGAACCTCCATACTGTTTTCCATAGTGGCTGTACCGGTTTACATTCCCACCAGCAGTGTAAAATTGTTCCGTTTTCTCCACGTCATCACCAGCATTTGTTATCTCTCATCTTTTTGATATTCGATGTCCTGACAGGTGTGAGGTGATATCTCATTGTGGTTTTGACTTGCATTTCCCTGGTGATTAGTGATGTTGAGCCCTTTTTCATGTATCTCTTGGTCATTTGTATGTCTTTGGGAAAAAAGTGTCTATTCAGGTCCTTTGCCCATTTTTAATTGGATTATTTGTTTTTCTGTTATTGAGTTGTATTAGTCCTTGTATATTTTCAAAAGTAACCCCTTATGGGATACGTGGTTTGCAAATATTTTCTCCCATTCAATAGGCTGTCTCTTCATTTTGTTAGTATTCTTTGCTGTGCAGAAGCTTTTTAGTTTGATGTAGTCCTACTTGTTTGTTTTTGCTTTTGCCATCAAATTCAAAAAACTGTTGCCAAGACCAAAGTGAAGGAGCTTATCTCTTATCTTCTCTTTGAGGAATTTTAAGATTTCAGGTCTTACTTTTAACATTTTCATATTGCTCAAAGTAATTTTCTCTCTTTTACTTCAATACTTAACAAAGCTGTTTCCAAGGAAGAACTGGGTGTACACACGCTACCAACTACTCAAGAATGGACGAGGACATGTCTGTTCAAGGAAAATGACAATCATTCTACTCAATGGGTGGAATGTCAGGATGATGCTGTGAAACTGCGAAGGTGGAAACAAGGGGAAGACTGAGGGCAGCCACCGCCCTCCTGCACAAAGAAAGAAGATATCTTCTACCTCCTTCCCCTTCCATAAGTGCCACAACAGTGCCCTTGATGGAATGTGTGGGTTTGGGCCTCCAAACAGGTTCAAAAAAAAGGTCTTTTCAACACAAAATATTATTTGACTTTCATTTACCTATTAGCAAAATATAAAGATTTCAGTTTTTGATAGCAAAGAGTTTCCTTTTTAAGTTTGACAGTGTTTAGTGGCAAACTACTAAATGCTTTGATGAAAATAGAAATTTCAAAAATCCATAAACGTGTGGTCATTACTTGTTTCCAACATCTTTATTATTCAGCTTGCTGATAAGACCCAGTTGGTTTTACTCTATAGATAAGAATGAGAACTTTTTTTTCAGCTAGGAACTTTTGGATAAAAAATGACGGGGCAGTCTTACTTGAAGGGATGATTTCCTCCACAGACACTCGTATCGTGAGCTATTTCACTGATTTCGAGAACGGATTGCCTGTGCTCTCAGTACTTGGAGCTATCCAGACACAGAGCAGATGCATTTTGTTTGCCCAGAGACAGGATCGTGAGTCCAGTTAATATATTAAGTGCTAAAACCTATACAAAGATATAGTATGTAATTCTATTTTATTGCACAGGCAAGGAGGAGAGAAGAAAACATTAGTTTAACCACTCAAACCCTTGCAGAATTCATCTGCAATGGTAAGATAAATTACGTGTTCTCTCTGTTTCTCTTCAGCTTCATTTCTTCTGCTTTCAATAGTGTTTCAACTTAACCTTTATTATTCAATGAACTTTCAGAAAAACTGTTTAGCAGCCATCGGTAGAGAAATACGAGGACAGGGAGAGGTCTCAGATCTGAACTCTCTACAGGTCAAGGCAGCAGAAGGGCAAACAGACACCTCCTGGGTGACACAAGTGCTTGTGCCTAGGTAGTCCTACAGTCGGGTACTGTAGAGATTTCAATGCTGCTCAGGGCTATGGACTTGACAAGGGCATCTTCAGGATCAACATCTCATCTGCTGGTGCTAACTCAGTCTAAGTAGTGTAAGAAATAATTTGGATTTTCTAAGGTAGCAAGCTACCTGGGCTCAGATTAAAAAAAAAAAAAAAAAAAAACTAAAGAAATATGCTCAAAAATTGGAACATTCCAGGACTCGGTGTGTTAATTGGGCTCACGGAATTGAGTTTCTCACCCATTCTCACCACCACACACACCTTTTTATTTTCAGGTAACATTTACCAGCAGTTTGCATGTGTAGGAACTAAAAACACGAGTGAGCCCTGAAATAAATCCCTCCATAATCATCATTTCAGACGTTTGTTGAGCATTTTTTAATACTATTCTAAGAGCCTTTCAAGGATGGTCTCACTCATTCTTCACAACGATTCTACAGAGTAGGCCTTATTCTACTGCCATTTTATAAATGAGGAGACCGAGACCTCTGAACTGTCTGAAGGTCAGACAGTCGTTAAGGGGCAGAGTGAATATCTGACCCCAAAGCCCTTGCTCGTAACCAGCAGCATCTGTAGATACAAAGTGCACCATAGCCAACAGGTGGACAGCTTTGATTCAACGTATGAGGACACCGAATACAAAGAATACTTTAATCATCTCTTAAGAGTTCACAGTCCACACCGGTAAACAGGAACCCTTTGTCCCAAGACTTCACCTCTCTGCTTGAGGATGAATGGTTTCAGCAAATCAAGTTGGCATTTTATTAGAAATTAAATTGCCTCTACATGAAATTGAAATTTTCTGGCACCATTCCCTCAGTCATAATTCAGTTTGGAGTATAAAACAGTAAATTTCCTAACAATAGACTATCTTCATTCCATGTTGATTGAATTGAAATACTACTGAATTAAATGATTTTCATCAAATGAAATGTAACATTTAATAATATTGACAAACTTGTCCCATCTTTGAACTTAGATGGGCAAAATTGAGTTTGATTTTCTTTAAACTGTATAGAAATATAGTTTGGTTAGATTACAAGATAATTTTGGTTATTTACCGTACATATCATAAATTTCTAATCATATCTAAATATACAGAATCATACTATTTAGCAATATGTTTTTTTAATAATTTTATTTATTTTTTCCCCCAAAGCCCTAGTAGATAGTTGCATGTCATAGCTGCACATCCTTCTAGTTGCTGTATGTGGGACGCGGCCTCAGCATGGCCCGAGAAGCAGTGCGTCAGTGTGTGCCCGGGATCTGAACCCGGGCCACCAGCAGCGGAGTGCGCGCACTTAACCACTAAGCCACGGGGCCAGCCCCAGCAATATGTTAATAATGACATATAGTTCACCCTCATTCTTACATGCATAAATCTTCCCAAATGAAAATTTCTCTTTCTTAACTGATATTTCACCAATATCATATTTCAATATCAGTTTTGGTAAAGCTTCAGAAGCTTATTTATCAAATAATTCATGTAATGACTAACCCAATCTTAATTGAGTCGTTCCTTTTAAAACTTGATTCTTAGAGATTATAAACTATTTAAAAGTAACTAAGTACAAAGCTAATAATGGGAATTTTTTGGAGAAGTATAGGCAATTCAGAAAGTTTTCTCAAATTCTGACCAGAGTGAAAGAATGTGATATGGGTGACACAAATCATTTCTAATATTCTTCCTCTTTAAGAAATGTTTTCCCGGGCCGGCCCCGTGGCTTGGTGGTTAAGTGCACGCTCTCCGATGCTGGTGGCCCGGGTTCGGATCCCGGGCGCGCACCGAGGCACCACTTCTCCGTCCATCCTGAGGCCGAGTCCCACATACAGCAACTAGAAGGATGTGCAGCTATGACATACAACTATCTACTGGGGCTTTGGGGGGAAAAAATAAATAAATAAAATCTTTAAAAAAAAAAGAAATGTTTTCCCGAATGTGATTATAGAAATAAGAACTCCTCCTACCCAACTACAGCTCAAAAATTTCTGATGATCCTGAGAGAGTCCTCAGAAACAGCTCCACCGAGATAAACCCCTTCCTTGTCTACGGACTCTGTGTGTGTACTGGGGACATGTTACTCTCTCCATAATGAGAAATGGTAATGAACAAATTAACTTTGTCCTCAGATTCCTTCCAATATCCTTAGAATAGAGGGGCCATTACTTCAAAACAACGCCAGATAACCCAAATTGTCTTCCAGGAGATAGTAGAGAATTCAGTATGTATTGAGTGCTACTATATTCTAGGCTTTAAATTAGTGCATATATGTATTTGTATGTATATGTATACATATTTTCCCTCACTTGATCCTTACAATGACCCCGGAAATAGTGCAGTACCCTACATTACAGACGATAGAAAGAACCCAGAATCAGCTTCATCAAGAGCAAAGAAAGAGGCGACTGTGGCCTCTGGAATATTCACTAACTCAAGTGAAAGACTCGGAGTCTTTCCAAAGACAGTTTTGAACCCTGTCTTTACCACTTCCCAGCTGGGAGACCCAGGTCAGAGAAAATGTGACTTTAGGGAACGATGCCGAGGGTAACTGTGACATTTGAGAAGAGCAGCCCACAGAACATCTGTTCAAAATAAATGTGCATAATACCTGGCAGAGAAATTCACTGGGGATTAAAATCCCTTTAGAAAAATTTCAGCAAAATGTCATTTATGAGCTGTTTTCTTCAATCTCTCAACTCCATGGCAATAGAGATCCTGGCAGTGTCAAAAGAAGCACAGCTTTCACTGAATTTAAAATTGAATTTTTTGTCAATTACATATATTTGGAAACTAATATTTTTTACGTGGCGTCTGACCACAGCATCAGCTCCTTCACTGGTAGGTAAGTGTTTTCAAGAAGCAATTTCCTTGAAATGTTTGCCTTTCTAGGGTCTAATCTACCCCCAATTATCACTTTCTCAGAAATGCAAAAAGCGACAAGCACTTGAGCTCAACTGTTTACCATTTTAGTTGGGCAGGTTTCCCTATGAATTCCAGCTGCTCAGTACATTAAAGAGTATGCATCAAAAATTGCTAGATTATCTGCTTTTCCAAAATGGTTCATTTCTGCTTCCTGTATTGGCTTTTGGAATATTCCTATTGTGCCTTTGCCATACTACTGACAAAAGGCAGGAACACGGTATTTCTTTCCCGTAATACTGGATTCTCAAATTGCTCAGCAATTTGACGACTTTGACTCATATCTGTACCCTCAGTACTTGCTATATAAAAACCACTAAATGTGTGTTTCCTGAATGAATAAACAGCCCATCGCTATTGAAGCTGATGAAAGTCACCAGAAAGTTAAATTATTGGATGGTTATCTACTCAACATAGAGTAATCTAGAAAACAGACGGAGGTCAGGCTGTAGCACAGTTGGGCAATTGGCGTAGATTTGTGTGTGTGTGTATGTGTGTGTGTGTGTGTGTCCCACTTTTCCTGTCAGCACCCGTCTTGTATTTTATGGCGTCTTCACCTTTTTTGCTGAGAAGAAAACCACACTGTAACCTTAGAGTTTGGCCTTGGTTATCCTTAGAAACTCACCACCTTGGTGTCCATTTGTCCAAAGTCCTTCTCTTATAAGTATTGTAAGAAAAAATAACCAAATTCATGTTGAAATTTAACAGTAGGTAATGGTTGACCTTCACAGAGATAGTATTTGTATTTGTCAGGGAAGTAAGGAAACTCGATTCCTTTTAAGTGAGAATGGGATCTTTTGGGTGATATTTCTGGCATTAGACAGTGGCTCACTCTTTCTCTCTCACTGGAGCATGTTCCAGGAGAGGTGAGTTCAAATGTGATCTCTCTAATTGCTTATCTAGTGAACCAAACGACAAATAAAGACTTTAGAATAGTGCGAGGAATTTTTCTAGATTCCACTTAATTTCACTCTAGACATTCATTGTTCACTTAAAAAGTAGTAAGTGCTGTGTTAGTCATATGAAAAATTCATATTAAAAAAATACATATGCATTTCTGAGGAGAGAGAGACATCTATAATACAGGACAAACAAGAATAAGCAACAACAAAAAAGAGACAAAATTTACCGAGACCCATCTGTGATTAGTATTCTGTATTATATGCTTGTGAAGTAGATATTATTCTGATTTTAGACTGGAGGAAACACACAATTGAAGAGGCTAAAGAATGGGCCTCATTTCTCTGAAGTAAGAGAATATTGACGTGCTATATCTTTCCTGAGGTTATTTTGAAAATTAAATGGACAATAAGCAATGCTTTATAAGTTATAAGACATATACAAATGTGATGTAATACTTTTTAAAATTTAGTTCAGTTCTTTTCCTAAAGGGATAATAGAGGATGAAATAAATCTGGAGTACTCTGCTGCATGCCCCATGGTTTGGGCAGCTCACAACCCAATGTACACTGATGTGGTTAGAAAGCAGAACACAAGGTCAGAATCCCAGGCCCAGCCGCCCGCTTACGTGCTGTTTGTCTGTGGGCAAGTTACTCTCCAAGGGTTTCCTCTGTTTATACTATTAAATAGAGGTGACAGAATCTCTCGTAGGACTCCTTTGAGGGATGAATAAAAAAATATTTCTAGAGAATTCAGCATGTGGTAACCGTAAAACAAAGAGTAGATCTTAATTATCATAACTTTATTCCTGTGCTGCTAGTAAACTTTCTTGGCTCTAATCTCTGTATGAATTTTTAATACATACATATTTAATATAAAATGATCATATTTTGACTCACTAAGGTATTAATGGTGAAAACTTTAAGGAAATATATAACTTAGGAATGACCATGGTGTGTGTGCGTGTACGTGTGTGTGTGTAAGAGAGAGAAAGATCATTACAAATATACAGGCTTAATGATATTCAATGGAATAAAAAATACAATGCAGTGGATTTGTAATACCAGCTTTAGATTATAATGTGACTTTTTCACAACTGAGGCAATGTTTTACAACAAATTATAATTGATTGTTCCTGCCACGACCAACCAGGCCACTGAAGCAAGAGTGAGGGAGAGGTTCCCTCTGGGACGACAGTGATTTGTCTATTTCTCTCTCATGGTACTTGTCACTTCCAGTCTTTTTTGTGTTTTCCTTTATACCTCCTTAATTCCAAGTTTTCTGAAGCTTTGGTTTTTATCTGATTTGTCTTTTTGTCCGTCACAGTTCTTAGCACATTGAGAATATATATAAATACTCAAATAGTAACTGAGAAATCAGAAGACTACTGACTTGTTCATTTACTGCAGAGCTTCTCAAATAGAGAAGAGATAAAGAAACCTTACCTCTTAATAAGCTCCCTTTAAAGTAAGATATAAGAGTTAAGGATCAAGGAAGACTTTTAAAGCAAAACAGGAAGCCTAGAGGCTTTAAGAAAAGGATAAGGCATATTTGACTATATAAAAAAGTGGAAATCTTTTCTATGACAAAACACATGATTAACAAAAAATGTTATATGAGTGATCACTGGAAAAATATTGAAACCTGTATAACAGATGGATTTGTATCTGTAATATACAAAAAGGCCTTACAATGTGTAGGAATAAAAGACAGTGAAACACAGGCAGCAATGCTGAAAAGGTAATTCATGGATTAGGAAAGGGTTCAGCTTCAAATAACTAGTAAAAAGAAAATTAAAGTAATTATGGGATATCACATTGCCATTGAGATTGGTAAAATATAAAAATGCTAACACTCACTGCTAACAGAATGAAGGGGGAAATATGCTATCATATATTGCCAGTGAAAATAAGATTAGTTACAGCTTTTGGGAAAAGAAATCTAGTAATATCCACTAAGATTAAAAATACACATAACTTTCAATCCAGTAATCCCATTCTTATAAATCTTTCTCACAAAATTAAAATGCTAGTACATATAGGAACAAGGAAGTTTATTACAACAATGTCTTTCAGGGGCAAAACAAAACAAAAAGGAACAAACAACTTAGAAATAAATTGAAAGCTTCCAAAGGGCAATAGTTTAATAAATTAGGATATCTTCATACCATCGATGGTTTATAACTATACCAATTAGCTGGAAATATTTCCGTAATATATTTTATTTTTATTTTTTTTAAGTTTTTTTTTTTTTTTTGTGAGGAAGATCAGCCCTGAGCTAACATCCATGCCAATCCTCCTCTTTTTGCTGAGGAAGACCAGCTCTGAGCTAACATCCATCACCAATCCTCCTCCTTTTTGTTCCCCAAAGCCCCAGCAGATAGTTGTATGTCATAGCTGCACATCCTTCTAGTTGCTGTATGTGGGACGCGGCCTCAGCATGGCCCGAGAAGCAGTTCGTTGGTGCATGCCCGGGATCTGAACCCAGGCTGCCAGTAGCGGAGCTCGGGCACTTAACCGCTAAGCCACGGGGTTGGCCCTCCGTAATATATTTTAAGTGACAAAAGCAAGATGCAGATAAATGTATATAATACAGAACAATTTACATAAAGCAATGCAAACAAGAACCATATAAATACGTACCTGAACATGATAAATAGTGGAAGTAGATATACCAGACTCTTCACACTGGTGTCTGTAGTGAAGGGGAAAGAGGAGGATAAGGCAAGAAAACCTCAACAAAGTCGTGGTGGACTATGTGTGTCTCATCAGTAGAAAGACTAGACTGTTATTATTTTTGTGTGTGTGAAGAAGATCAGCCCTGAGCTAACGTCTGTTGCCAATCCTCCTCTTTCTGCTGAGAAAGACTGTCCCTGGGCTAACACCCGTGCCCATCTTCCTTAACTTTATGTGGGACGCTGCCACAACATGGCTTGACATGCCTTGCGTCTGTCCGCACCCGGGATCCGAGCCTGCGAACCCCGGGCTGCCAAAGTGGAGCACGCAAACTTAACGGCTACGCCACCGGGCTGGCCCCAGGACTAGATTATTTTGAAATAAAAATCAAAAATGTTCAAGGTGCAAAAGGGTTCAATCAAGATACAGATTCTAAGGAGAGAATCCAATATTCACGTTATCCTCAAGAAGGATCCAAATCACGCAGGCTGTGTAGGCAGGATTCCCAAATAAATTTCCAAATTGTGCCAAAAAAGAACGATCTAGACATTCAGAATCCCTAAGGCAACACCATATATCTACACAAACACACACACACACACACACACACACACCCCACAGTCCACTCTCTCGTTCTGTAAACACTAGAGCAGCATGAGTCAGTTGTCTGCCTCTATGGGAGATGAGATTTTCCTCTGGAATAAGAGTGATCAATTGAATTTGATTTATGTTCCACACCTCCGGTCCACGTTGTCACACTGGTCTCTCTTGTCTGCACACAGAGCTCTGTAGTGCAACCTGACAGGAGAGAACTGGAGTTTAACTCTGGACAGATTTCTACAGTATGGGGTTAGACAAGGAGACTGAAGAATCTCTTATTGCCACCCGTCTGCAGCTAGAAATAACCCCCAAATGCAAGACATCATTTTTGGAAGGGTACAGAATGTATGTCAGACTATCTTACTGTAGGACCAGAGGGGTGGGGCAATGAATTACGGGCAATGGAGAGTTGTTTGCCAAGTGATTTCTTTCCCATTAAATTCACTGACACAGGTTCTTGCCTAAAACATTCACAAATGTCACAGTAAAGTGTGTTGACAGCTTGGACATAGAAGTATTCACTCTATTTTCACACAGTAAGCCTTATCAAGTATTTTCAAGTGAGTTGATGATTGCTTCTTGTCTGTAGGAAATTGTAAAGTGCGGATAGAAATATCAACAAAACTGTTGACCAAGGTCAAAATAATACTACCACCAGCACCCCCACTCCCAGTATTTAAACTTCAACATAGCAAATCTTTCACAAAGCTATTGAAATAACAACAAAAACACACAGAAAAAGAGCAAAAAAAAAAACCTGATTTTTCATGTTCTACTGCATAAAACTAGAATAAACCAATTGCTTAGGCAACAGCAACTATTTGAATACTGCAATCTCAGAGGAATAAAGAAATCTAAGTAAATTTAACTCATTGTAATCCATGCCAGTAGAGGAAAATAATGCGTGGGTAGTCAAAACCACAGATCAGTGCATATCGTTTGAGTGCTGGGAGTTTTTCAATAGGGTTAATATTGACATGTGGAATTACATATGTATGTACCAGTGTACACACACACACACACTCACACAAACCCAATGGGTTTTTTTCATCAATAAAGCTGCATAATAAATTATGAAATGTTATACACACCCAGAGTCTAGAATTGGGATCGATGACTTACTACCACTTCCGGAGGACTGCGTGGTTCTCTTGTAAACACTTCCATTGAGTCAAAACCCATCTTCATCAACTCTCAAGGCACTTATAGATAACTCACAATCATCCTCTCCACGTCAAACTCCACCACCGTCCCGAATGACTTTAATGTCCAAATTAAGGATCTATCCAGTACAAAGTCCTTTTTGTTTCTTAATCCCCTGTCTAAAGATTTTTATTTGTATACCACTTCAACCAATTTTCTTTCATCCTCATCCTTCTTAACTTTGAGGAATATCTGACATTGTGGAGCACTCCCTCTCTTTCTTCAGCCTTCATGAGTACCCAAATTTCTTTTGACTTCTCTGATCATCTCTTCATAGTTTCCTTTATGTGCCCCTTTCTTTCTTACCCGACTCTTAAATGCCTCTCTTCCTCAAGGTTCCACTCTAGATCCGCTGTTTCCTCTAGGAGATGTCACCTACTAAAAATTACTATCTCTGTGCTATCCAACCCCAAGCCTGGAGCAAAGTTTCCCTGTGAGCTCTGCCCTCACACCCTGTATTTCTTTGAACCCAGAATGCTATCTAGTTTAAGATGTACTTAAAGTTGTTATTTTGTTTATCACTAAAGGAAAAAAGGTTTCTAAATAACTACGTCAGTGCTCTCTTACTTAACATTTATTATACTTACTAATGTATATTTTAGACTTAATTATAAAAATATATTACTATATATCAATGTTGAGCATATATCAAAAATCCCTGGTGAAATTAGTAGGTTAAGGAATCCTAAAATTTTTTTATGTTCAGACACTTCGGAATCATTTTTTATGCAGTCAGCAACGTCTGAGTTTTTCCATACAACATCATCTTCAGTATTATCAAAGGTATTGGTAACGCAGCACTTTTTATAAATGCTCCAGTGTTGTCTCAGAGATATTTTTCCAAACTGCGGACACCATTCTGCAAAGTGTGATTCTGACACTTTGAACTTACAAGAAGGTGTCCTTAAACGGTTCTTAAGACAATGTTCTTAAGACAATGATCAAGACTCATATTCCTTTCACAAGTGGCCCTTACATGGTCTGTTACCTGGAGTACTAAGGGATTGTCGATGTCCAGTTCCGGCAATGGGAATAACAACTGAGTTCAACACACCAACAACGACAACCACATCGAAACTGCTGCCTGGACTACTGTGACTCTAAGATGTCGTTGACTAAGTTGCGTTCCAATAACAAAATGCAAAAGTTACCGAAACACGTTTCTTAAAGTCAATGAAATAGATATTTATCTGCTTTTTCTACCTTTCCTCTTAGCATCTTTGAAATCATCATGCTCCTACCATACAAAACCGGTTCCTCCACCAACGTTCTCTACCAGAGGAAATCATTCCTTCACCCACTCAGATGTTCAGATGAGAAACCTAAGTGTCATCCTTGGCCTCTTTTTCACATTCTCTGTGTTATAGTCGGCCTCTTAACGACACCTGAGAGGAATTGTCTTCCTCCTGTTTCTACTTCCACTACTCTACTCGGGGACACTGTCGTCTCACTTTGACTATCATAGCCTATGTTAAAGGCTCCCTTGCCTCCACTATTGCTTTCTCTCTAATTCCTAGTCCATATCCACAACCTCCTTACTAATATCCACATTTCATACATGACAAAATAAGGCTAAAAGATGTTATTTGCCTAAGAATGCACTTCTATGATTTTAAATATTATGCTATATTGCAAAGTGTAAATAAACTTTAAAAATAAAAAGAATAAAGCTAGTACATGAGAATGAATGTAAGGACATTCTGTAAAGTGGCTTGAAAAGGGTCAAAGCTTTGAATGAAAAATTATTTGGAGCAATAGCAAAAGCAGAGAAAAACACAGTCCTAATATGTTCAAAATATGCGAGGTAAAACTAAACCACATGTTCAAAAGAAATTTATCTTTCTCTATTGCTGAAATCTGAGAGAAATGTTTCACATGGAGAGTCACAGAGGCGACGTGTAATATTGTGTAGAAAGTCTTTTCCAATATTCCTAGAGTAGATAAAATGTGAATTGTCTCCAATGTTTCTTGTAATACTCTTCAGTGAGAGACAATGACAAAACAACAAAGTCCAATTCTATAAAATGACTCTGATAAACGAAAATTGTACTGTACAAGCACACAGCTTTTAGATTACCTGAATTTATTTGAGAGTAAAATTTAGAATAGTTTGAAGACTAGTTGTGTGGCAGAGACTGCTAGATATTCACCAAAATTCATATTCTCTCCAACTTTCTGGGCACACAGCTCGATTGTACGCCCAGCCTCCCTTGCAGTTAAGTGTAGCCATGTGATTGAGTTAAAGGTAATGGAATGCGATAAAAGCAAAGCATTCCACTTCCAAGCCGCCTTCATGAAAAACTCCTAGGCGGTTTCCTCTTTGCTTTATTCTCCTCTGGTTGGCTGTGTATGAGCGCAGTGGTCTTGTGAGCCATCTGTTATAACTGCAATGTAAGCAAGAAATAAGCTTCTACTGTGTTTAAAGCGTTGTAAATATCGGGGAATATATGTGAGAGAAGCTAGTTTTACAGTAACTGATATAGTGAGGCCATGGATCCTAGGAGGACAAAACCTTATACGTGGATAACCTGCCAAGAGAAGAAAAAGGATCTGCTTTAAAAATTAAGGAATCTACTCAGGTAAAAGCCTAAATGTATGGCCTGCCTATGTTATTTTCTTTATTCAATATTTATTGCATGTGGACTTTGACAAGCACAGTAATGAGTGATGAGTAAGAGAGTAAGACATATCCTCTTTTCTCAACGGGCTTAGTGCAGACAGGGTTGATAATTCCCTCAGAAAACATTTGTAGGTCTCTTCCAAAATAAAAAAATCAAAGGTCCCAAAAGTCTGCACCATAAACCATGGCCAAAATAATTTTAGCCTAAATACCCCTCAAAGCACATAAAACCAAATATTCTGCATAATAATAAATAAATCCCAAAAAAGTATTCAAGGAATCTCAAATTTCAGAAATGTTGGTGGGATTTCCTGAAATGCCCTCCAAGCTAGATTAGTTGCAATATGTACCACAAGATAATTGAATTATCTAATTTGGCAGGCAAAAGTTTTGAATATAAGCCAACCTAATCATGAAAGACATAATTCAAAAATGGTAATTTGGATTTAAACAATAACTGTCTTTAAACGTTTCTTTCTGACAATAAAGAATGAGACAGTGATCCATTGAGACTCAACCTAGTTTGTGACAATATAACGTTATAGCCAACCTAGCACAAATCTTTCTGTTCTCAGTGACAGTGGACATGCATTCTTCTCAATCAAAAGTGCATTCATTAAGGTGCTCATTAATGTTTGAGTTAATGTAAAGCAATTACATTGCTTAAAAATATCTGGTCTCTAAAAACAACAGTATTATAAGTGCTGGCCCTTAAAGATTTTTAAAAACTTTATTGAAATATAATATACATAAAGAAGAACACATATGTTGTAAAATCCAATTTGGAGAATTTTAACAAATTAAACACAAGGGTGAAACTAGCAAGTATGTTAAGAAACAGAACATCACCAATATTGCAGAAACTCTCTTTATGAACTTTCTAGTCAACACCAACCACAACTCAACTTTTAACAGCAGAGATTAGTTTTACCTGGTTTTCTACTCCATATACATGAAAAACTACAGGATGTGTTCCTTTGCGGGTTTGTTGTTGTTGTTGTTGCTGTTAACATTAGCTGTTTGAGATTTTTCCTTATTGTTAAGGTTTTTCGCATGTTCGACTCTAGTAGGTACTGTCAATTAATTTTCCAAACTGGTTTTACGAAGTATGCTTCCATCAGCAGTGCGTGAATGTTCTGGTTGCTCCATGCCCTTGCCAGTGCTTCTTTCTTTCATCTTATTCATTTTATAAAATGAATTTGGTCGATGTAGAGTGATAGGTAATTGTGGTTTAATTTAATCATAATTTACTTTAACTATAAGTCCTTCTCTAAGGGCTTGTGTTTTTTTTAACTATTTGATGTTCTCTTGTGTCCGTTTTTAGTGGAAATGTCTCTTTTTCTTACTGATTCTTAGGAATTGTAGACAGAGATACATGCATACACACACTATCCATACATAAGCATGTGTACTCATACACAAGTCCTTTGTGGCGTACACGTATTGTGAATCTCTCTTGCTCTCTGGTTTGCTTTTTCACTCTTGTGTCTTTCAACTCATACAAGTTAGAAGTTTTAATCTAATTTTTAATTTTTTTCTTTTTTATGTATTTTTTTGTCCTATTTAAGAAATCTGTGCCTATCCTAAAGTCACAAAGTTTTTATCCTATGTTTTGCTCTAAAACTTTATTGTTTAAGCTGTCATGTTAGATCTGTATTTCATTTAAAGTTAATTTTTTTGTATCACGTGAGGTAAGATGTTTAACTGACTCAGCATCATTTATTGAAAAGTACACTTTTTCCCTACAGTATTGCAATGTCACGTTTGTCATAAATCAGGTAAGTGTGAATTTGCGGATCTGGTTTTAGACTTTCTATTTTTTACCGCTGGTCAGTTTGTTTATCCTTGCACAAATGCCATGTTTTCTTAATTACTATGGATTTATAATAGGTCTTAATACATGATAATGTAAGTTCTTTAGTTTTGTTCTATTTTTTCAAAATTGTCTTAGAAGTTCTAGGCTTTTGTATTTCCATTTGAATTTTAGAATCTATGTTAAATGCTGCAAAAAAAAATATTTTGCATTTTGATTGCGTTAAATGAATTGATCAACTCGGAGAAAACTGACATTACAAAATAACGTCTTCCAACCTATGAACATCACATATCCCCTATTTTTTTATGTATTTAATTTAATTCAAGAATATTTTGTGGTTGTCAGTGTAGAGGAGTTACAGTTACTTTGTTATCTGTATTCTTAGGTATTTGATGCTCTTTGGTCCTTATACTCATTTTAAAATGTGCGTTTGTCACCAAAAAAAAAAAAAGTTTCATAACCACAGTTTTGTGCTTTGACTAAAACTAATTCCTTCAAATACTCAAGATTGAAGAAGAAATCAAGTGACTGTACAAACAGTCAGATATTGTTCACACAAATCTGTCCGGAAGAGTAACAGTTGTGAAATAGTAATAACGGCATTTCGTGTGCAGAAAGAGAAGCCAGACTAGCAATTTGCCAAAGGGACATCCCTCCCAGTGTTAAACCATTCTAGGTAATAATGTGATATTTGGGGGCAAATAAAGGAATTAGCTCTTTTAAAATAAGATTATTAAATTCTGAATTCCTACACATGGGAAAGTATTTGTAGAAACCTTATGGGATAAAAAATTCAAAATTATCAGGGCCACCATTCAGAGTGGCACTTAATTCTTAACCGGAACTTTTACTTACCAATTTTTTCAGTAATATTAGTGGCAAAACAATCTTAATTATTTTTCCAGGAATATGATAAACTGAATATTTGTAGAAACTTGGCCAAAGAGAACAATCTCATTGATAAATGTTCAAAAAAAAAGAAAAGACTATTTCATTTCTTGTCTCCACAAGCAATATGAAAACATGAATCCTATAAGGTAAGCAACAGTAGGTTAGACTTTTGATCTAGGGATAATTGCTGATTCTCAGTGCCCTTTAAGCCTGTGCTTCTATGTATATGGGGACAGTAGGAAAAAGAAGGCTAGAATATCAGATTGAAGAACATCAGATAAAGTTAGGATCTGTGAATCATAATATCATAATGCAATAGGTATGCACACGGGAAAAAAAATGATCTGCCTTGAAGAGAAAGATGGTAGGAATAATTGTCGATCTTGGCCTTGAGTCTTGGCAAAAAAAATTGGAGAAAGAAAGAAAAGAAAATATTCTACCCAGGGCACTTCTGACACCAGCCAATACTCATATCTGTTTAAGCCAAAAACTTAGTTTAAAGTGGTCTTAAAATGATAGTCTCCCTTAGGCAGTTGGAAGAGGAAAACACAAATGTATTTAGTGTAAGCACTTTAAAGATTTTCTATAGTTAAACACCGAAGGAGTATGAATTCATAGCCCATAATCACAAACATACAAGGAAATGAACCACCATGAACAACACATTCTGAGTCAGATCTAAAGGATGATTGATATTAGAACTGTCATATATAAAATATGAAATAAATATTTTTATATGCTTAAAGAAATGAAAGCATTATAAGTATTATAAGTGGAAATGGTATTAAAAAGTATAGGAAGAAATGAAAAGTATAAGAAATGAATTAGAAACTCAATAGATGGATTATAGAACATATTAGACCAAAATGAAGAGAGACTTAGTAAATAGAAGATAGGACTAAAAAAAATTACTCACATTGAAACAGAAAAATAAAGAGATAGGAAGTGAGAAAGAGAAAAGTTAAGACACACGGAGGGTAGAGCCTAGATTCGGAGTTCCAGAAAGAGATAGAGACAATGCAAGAGAAAAATATATAATAATAATAATAGTGGTAGCTGAGAAACTTACACAATTTATAAAATCACCAATCTTTCAGAATTGATGACAAATCTCCAGTAAGAAAAACAAAAGACTCCCTTAGATGCATCACACTAAAAAAAGAAAAGAGATTTAAAAAAAGAGAGCAAAAAAATCAGATTATCTAGAAAGGCTTGATATTTAGGTATACAGCTGAAAGCATAACATCAATTAAGGAAGCCAAACACAGTACAATAATAAATTCAAAGTGCTAAGACAGAATAAATAGGAGCAGAGCATTGCACACCCTGTAAAACCATCTCGATAATTAAGGTGAAATCAAGATGTTTTCTGAAAAAGCATATACGGGAAGGTTTGCTACCTACAGAACACACTAAAAATGTCTAGAAGATTAACTTCAGATAAAAACAATGATAAGAGAGAATGTCTGAAATAAAAGGTATGCAGAATAAATTATAAATATCTGGATAAATATAAATAAACATTGACAGTGAATGATAATAATATACAATTTAAGTGCTTATAATGTATCTATAAGACTGGACAACAACAGCATTTAATTTGAGGATGCATGATAAAATTTTTAAAAAATTCACATCCTTTTATTGTTCAAGATAAGGGGAAGAACATTCAAATATAGAATTATATTTGATATAATTATATATATATTATAAAAATTACACAAAACTGTAAAATAATTTCAAGCATGATAAGTTAGACCTATTTGGGGAATAAAGGTTCAACATTAGAAAATTAAGAAAATTTATAAATTAACATTATTAAATGGAATAAAGGAAAAAAGCACAAATGATCAATTCAATAAATATCATTCAGCAACCATTCTTGTACAAAGAAATCTTAGGAAACTAGTGATAAAAAGAACTTCCTTAACTTGTAAAAGGATATCTAAACCAAATACTGCTCTCGATAGCAAAATATAACTATGATTCCCTTTCAAGTTAAGAACAAAACATGCAGGCCAGCCCTGGTAGCCTAGTGGTTAAGTTCGTCACACACTGCTTTGGCGGCCTGGGTTCTGTTCCCAGATGCAGACCTACGTCATGCGTCTGTCAGTGGCCATGCTGTGGCAGTAGTGGCTCACATACAAAATAGAGGAAAATTGGCAGCAGATTTTAGCTCAGAGCAAATCTTCCTCAGCAAAAAAAAAAAAAAAAAGAGGATCAAAACATGATACCCATTATCATCATTGTTATTAACAATTATACTAGTTGGTAAAATAATTTAAGAAAAAGGTGTGGGAAATATTAGGATTGGAAAAGAATAAATGGAGCTATCATTATTTGCAAATGATACAATTACATGCATGAAAAGTCTACGAATCGACTATCAAATTCTTAGAATTAAGAGGAGGTTATCAGGGTTGTTGGATATAAGATCAATTTACAAAAATCAATTAAATCCTGCACACCAGCAACAAACAGAAACTGTAGTAAAATAAATATTTACAATAGTGATGAAAATAGGAACTACTTGGGAATAAACCTACCAAAAATGCAAGATACTTATGTAGAAATGTATAAAACTTTATCGAAAAATAGTCAAAAAATCTAAATAAATTGAAAGATAGCATGGTTATAATGATCAAATTTCTCCAAATGGGTCTATAGGTTTAATTCAGTTTGAACAAGATCACAGCAGGGTTTTTCAGAGAACTTAACAAGTTAATTCTAAAGTAAAAAACAAATGATCCAGAAGAGCTAAGATACTTTTAAGAAGGAGATGGGGGAATTTGTCCTTCCAAGTGGTATCGTCTTACGATAAAATTGCAGTGATTAGGACAGTATTTTATTGATTCAGAGAAGAACGAATAGATCTGTGGAAGAGAACTGAAAACTCAGACCAGACTGATGCACAGATATAAACTCAGCCTACGGTAAAGCTAGCAATACAGACATGCAGGACTATTCCACAAATAGCGGTGAGACAATATGGCATTTACGTGGAAAAAATGAAACTGGATCATACATCATGTTCTATAAAAATATCAATTCTATTTGGATTCAAGTGTTGAATGTGGAAATCATTATTTTAAAACCAAATACAGGAAAGTTTATTTATGGTCTTGAAGCAGTAGAGGATTTGTAAAGACCTCAGGAGCAACAAACGTAAGAAAAATTGAAAAATTCTACTTCTTTGAACATAAAAACTTTTTTCTTCTTCATAAAAACTCCAAATCAAGAGTGAAAACCCAAACCATCTACTGAGATAAGGCGTTTCCAACCCATAATACCAACCACGGATTATTATCCAGACTATAAAAAGAACTCCTATAAATTAATAAGAGAAAATACAAACCATTAAAAATGAACAAAAGTCACAAATAGGAATCTTATAGAAGAAGAAATGAATGTGTAATAAACACATGAAGACGTTCAACGTTGTTAGTTATCAGGGACAACTTCACGTGACCAAGTTAGTACAAACTAAAACGTCTGAAGCTGTGAAGTGCAGAGGAATATCACACGTGCTCACCTCTCAATGCTTCTGGCCTTTGTGTCTGAGCAGCTAACACACATAGACCACACAGGTGAGCTCCCATGCCCTTAAACTTTCCATTGGCATCAGCCATTGGGAACCGCAAATATGAGACTGGAGGGCAGAAGAATGAGGGCAGAATACTTCTTCCCCCAGCTGACCTGTTGCCAGGTCACTGCAGGTTGTCTATGTCCCTCTAGCTAAGCTCAAGTCTCCAACTCACATTAGGTGACCCTTTCCACATAGCATCTCTCCTCAGTTCCTGGGACCTTGCCTCCTTCCTCCTTCAGGGATGGGGATGGTAACAGTTCCTGGCTGTTCCTAACCCTAGAGTAGTTCCCTAGCCCTTGTTGGCTTCTCTGCTACCCCACCCAGTGTAAACAATCACTTTATTAAACTCTCCTCAGATCAGCCAGTTTGAGTGTGTAGTCCATTTCTTCTGGGACCTTGACATGTATATGTAGCAATAGGAACTATTAAGACACTAATGCAAGTGTAAATTGATGAAGTCCCTAGGGACATGAAGTGGAAAATGTGTATACTGTACACCTCAGTCATTCAACTCCTAGATTTATCTCTAAAGAAACTATACAAATGCCCTTGTACAGCAATTTTCATAGCAGAAAAAATTTGGAAGCAACCTAAATGTCTACCAAAAGAGAATGAAAAATAAATTATTTATTCTTAGAATGAAATACTATATAAAAATGAAAGTGAACTAATATCACATGGAGCAACAAAAAAGTGTTCAACAAAAAATTTAGTCATTACATTTGTGAAAAGTTTATAAATAAGTCAACCTAAAATATATGATTTAGGTAAACTTACAAATGCAGTAAACCTGTAGAGAACAGCATGGAATGATGAACCCAGGAGAGCAATTATTTCCTGAGGAGGAAGCTTTAATATTTGTGGTCATATTCTATTTATTAAATTTAGTGTCAAGTATATGGGTGTTCATTTGACTTTTACTCTTTAAACTGTGTATATATGTTATATATATTCATATAATGATTTTTTTTTAATAAGAAAAAAGGAAGAAATAGAAGGAAAGATAGAAAGCAAACAAGCAAAATAGTTTGCTGAGGGTGAAGACCTTGTCTTATTTGTTCTCTGTATCCCTAGGACTAGTACAATGTCTGAGGATAACAGTTAATCAAGATGCATTGAAAAAGAGAAGAAAGAGTGAAAGAATGAATGAATGAATGGGCAAACGGCCTATGTTCATGGAGCAGTCTGAGTTCAACGTATTTGTAAGAATTTAGTCCTTGAATTAAAAGCAAAGTAGGGGCTGGCCCGGTGGCACAAGCGGTTAAGTGCATGCGCTCTGCTGTGGCAGCCGGGGGTTCGTTTGTTCGTATCCCGGGTGGGCACCGGGCCACCCGTTCGGATCCCGGGCATGCACCGACGCACCGCTTGGCAAGCCATGCTGTGGCGGCGTCCCATATAAAGTGGAGGAAGATGGGCACAGATGTTAGCCCAGGGCCAGTCTTTCTCAGCAAAAAAAGAGGAGGATTGGCAGATGTTAGCACGGGGCTGATCTTCCTCACAAAAAAAAAAAAAAAAAGGCAAAGTAAAGGGGATCTGTTATATGAATTAAGACAGGTACAGTGTGGGGGCTTTGAGCCAGAATTTGATCTCAAATTGTTTTGCCACTAAGTAACTTAACTTCCCTGTGCCTTAGTCTCGTATCTGAAAAACTGGAATAAAAATGACTTCTTCTTTATAGTTTATGAATAATGAATGAGCAAATATTTTTACACATCTTCCAACTGTGGCCAGAATATATTTATTACATATGTGTCCTAGGACCTGATTATATTTTTGGTTCTATTATCCAAAACCATGCACAAGAGTTCATCATTCTTGAGATTCTCAAAGGAAACAAAACATTTATAGAACAACTTAAACTTAGTACTGTCTCAGGTAGTCTGCACATTCAATTATGCATCTATTTTTTTTTTTTACTATTGTTTCACATATAACTTCATCAAACTAGTGACTAGAAAGTTGTGGCCACACTTTCTGAAGCTAAAATAGAAATAGACAAAATAGGATGTTATTTTATTAATAAGAAATGGAGTGAAATATTTTCTCTAAAACACTTAAGAAAATTTCACTAAATACCCAGCCAATAAAAGTTCACCAATATAACTAATTGTCATGTTTCTTAATCCTTGAAAATTATGGTCCAGTAATAGAAAAAAGTAGCCACTGAAAGAGCTCTGCCAAACTTAGAGAGACAAAAATAGTTTTGTCTCACAAGATCCAAAATATTCATGCTAAGGGTGAGTAGATAGAGGGTAAATTCCATGGAGTGTACGACATTCCTCATCGTTATAGACATGCAATGAATTCCCAGATCCCACGTCCTGTGCGCTAAAATTTTAGCACTTCTTAGTGCTGTCTGTAAGTTGGGAGGCATGTCCTCTCACTTATATATCTTCCCCTCAAAATATATAGATAAATATATATGTATTTCCCCTCAAAAAATGTCTTTGGGATAGCAGTTCTCCTAATCTTTAATAATTTCAAAGAAAGTCTCCTCAGATTGAACATATTTGTATTCAATACCCCGGAAATATTTACCTCTGCTGAGAAATATTTAGAATAAATAATGATAGCTAACATTGATTAGGCATTTACTATATTCCAGACACGGTACTAAGCTAGCTACGTGCATAATCATATTTATTCTTTAAACTGATCCTATAGATTAAAACACTGAGCTCCAAGTCTAGAATGAGGCAGAGCCAGTGTTGAAAGGATCTGCACGACCCCAGGCCTATACTTCCATCAACCAGCTGGGAGTGACGGAAGGGAGAAAATGCTTAATCAAATCATCCCCACCTTACTAGGAAACTGCATAAGTACCAAAACATCAGAGGATTGCCACATGCCTGATCTCAGGGATTATTCACTTGAGTTTGGAGAGGCCGTAGCAGAAGCCTACCCTTAACTATCATACGTATACATCTACGTGCAGAGTTTTTCTTCCTATATTTACATAAATGTTATTTTTACAGTTAAGTATATAACATTATGTTTAAAAACAGCAATCAAAATCTTTATTGGAAGGCCCGTATTTAACAAAGGAATGATTTTCATTGCAGGCCACACCACACGGAATGCACTGGATTTAGATAAATGCTTCAGTATGTAGAATAATATCTATTAATTGAAGATCTGGAATTCAGCAGGCCAATTCTACCAGACCAAGATCATCAACATACTTTTCTGGTTATTGGAGGACTCTCCAGGATGTCCAGATGAACATCCCTTTCCAGGGATAGAGTTCACAGGTGATTTTAACAGAAGAGGGAGTATTTCAAAAGAAGTCGGAACATCATATAGACAAAGGTCCTCATTCAAGAGGAGAATAGAGATGTTATCATGTCATAAGACTAACTGGGAAGTGTGTCAGTCATGTCTGACAATTTTTATGTTCTGAGAAGTTTAGTGGAGGAAAACTGAATGAAGTTAAGAAAGTCAGCACATAAAATGTTAAAGCTACTGAGGGTTGGTCAAGTTACTTTTATCACATCCTCGTCAGTAGGGTATACTGTCCCCTTGGTAGACACAGGACAGAATTAGCTCATTCTCAATCATGTGACCTGGACAGGGGGCTGTGGGAGGATACGAGAATAAAGTGACTTTAGAGAAGGTTGGTTGAGACTGAGATGAGGGGAGCGGATGTATGAGTATCACATGAAAAAAATCAGAGTCCAACAGAGACAGCCCAGAACCATCAGTCTAGCACTGAGGAACATGTTGAAGACAACCGAAGCCAGGAGACCACCTACAGTCATCCATGTGCTGGAGACCACTGTGGCTGTTTTTTCTTACTGTCTGATGGGTGCTTCCTGTGACTGCCACCTACGGACTAGTCAGTGAAGGAGAGGGATCCTCACCCCTCCTCTAAGACTTTGATGAGTCTTATCAGAGCCATCCTATGTGGACACCTTGTTCTCTTTCCCAAAACATCTGAAACAGATGTTAGAGTACTTGGCATCCAGAGGGACAGCGGTGGAAGGCAAACATCAGACACCCATGTATTAGTCGGACCTAATAGTGACAGAAACCACCACCCTGCACTCTGCAGTGAGCTTCCCCAAGGCCAGTGCCTATCTCAAGGTTTGACATTACCCGGTTACAGGGTTAGGGAGGGACACTTACGAGAAGGACACTGTCTCTGATGTCACTTTCGCCTGCTTTCTGCCCTGTACTGTGACACTTGATTGGCATGGATTAAGATGTGGCTTAAAGTTTAGAATACGGGTTTCCTCACAAATTTGGAAACACCACCTTCAAAGTAGTTCAATGTGTCATCTACATGGAGAATGTCATTTTGTCTTGGGAAGGAGTATTAGCTAGGGGTCTATTAGTTGTACCAGAGAACAATAAAATGTCAGTGGTCCTGTGTTTAAGAAGAATGGCGGCTCTTGTGGGGTGGTCAGAGCAACGGGGCAGCAGCCTGGAGGAAGGAAGTCTCCAGCCATCTCCTATTTTTAATACCGTAAATTCCTACCAGACACTCAGCAACGTCATCCAGCTGCAACAGCCCCTTGCTGGCCATTAAGAAAAGAAAGCATGACAAAGTTCATGGTTTTAATAAAGGAGATCAAAAATATTTAAATTAATACAATGATAATTGTAATTTAAAACAGAAAAAAATAAAATCAAAATTAAAAAAAAATTAAAGTTGAATTGAAGTATAAATGAATAACTGGAAACCATTACATTATCAATAAAATAAGAGAAATAAACTAACAGTAGAGGTTAAAAACAAAAATATAGGGCCGGTCCCGTGGCTTAGCAGTTAAGTGCGCGCACTCTGCTACTGGCGGCCGGGGTTCAGATCCCGGGCGCGCACTGACGCACCGCTTCTCCCGCCATGCTGAGGCTGCGTCCCACATACAGCAACTAGAAGGATGTGCAGCTATGACATACAACTATCTACTGGGGCTTTGGGGAAAATAAAAAAGGAGGAGGATTGGCAATAGATGTTAGCTCAGAGCCAGTTTTCCTCAGCAAAAAGAGGAGGATTAGCATGGATGTTAGCTCAGGGCTGATCTTCCTCACACACACAAAAATATATATATATAAAGAAATTAAGAATAAATTGAAGTCAATAATTTTTTAAATATTTTTAAAAATTTAAAGAAATAAATTGGATAAAAGATGAATAATAAAATTCATTCCAAAGAAACTAAGACTGAAAGAAAATCATTAAATCTGAGGAAATAAGTAAGTTTTTGAAAGCATAAGATAAACAAAATATAAAAACAAAAATATGTAGAAAGCAAGAAAATTAGAAAGAGATATTATAAAACATAGTAAAAAACACAGAGAAAAGTCAGCTAAAAGAGCATAGATGTGGATAGTAGGATGCACTAAAACAATACTGAGATACAGAGTCATATAATGAAATACATCCTTGATAAAATAGCATGGGAGAAGAAAAATCAGCTAAAAGCAAGTAAGGCACTTAAAACTTTCTCCTTCGCAAACAACTTGGGGCTGCGGGTCCCTGATGGTAAAAACGCTCTGGTTAGAGACCATGCAAGACCTTTCACTTCCCTGCCTTCCACCTTTTATGCAGCTGCTGAGGCAAGAGGGACTGGCCACCTTGACAGCACTGGTCAAGTGAGGGCGAAGTCCCTCCCGCTGGCCTGACCATGTATAAAAACGTCAGCTCAGTGGCACTGCCTTGTGACACACATGAGCACATACATGACACACGGCACAATTGGGGAAGGAAAGAGCACATCTCAGAAAGAGAAATGTGAAGCTGCAGACCAGGAGATTTTCATCAAGTTTCCTAAGCTCTAAGTGCTTTTCTATTTAGAGAGGGAGGAGGAGGGGGCACTTATTAATCCTATTTTTCTTCTGTTAATTAAAACCTTTACATAAAGAGGGAAATCCCTATATACCATAGCCTTCTGTTCTCTAAACTCGAGCCATTATCCTTAATTTTAATTTCTCTGTCTGTATCCGTTAGCCTGGTTGAAGTTGCCTTTTAGAGAGCTTTCTTATTGAAGGAGAAATAAATAAATGACCCTACAACAAATATTATTGCAGTGCCCCCATCAATAACATTAAGTGGAATTAGTCTCAAAGGCAAAGAACCTGCTATTCCATATTTTATAGCGGTAACCAGTGGAGCAAGAGAATATGAGACATTTCCAAAACCTCCTTTTGTGCCCCAGCTTTGTGTACCCTTACCTTTTCTTGTGCTGTTAAGTGTATATTACATACCAACAACAATATATTATTAAGAAAATCAAAGAAAAGCAAAAACACTTTCCCCAAAAACCTTGGTGATTTTGTCAGCCACCTCCTGCTGCTGCCATATATGCCCCCTGCTTTCTCCTGGTTTTCTCATTACTCTGTGGGTCATCTTCCCTAGAGACTGAGGGAGGGAGGGCGGCCACTGGACAGGAGAATTTATAAGGACAAAAAACAAACATCAGAAGAGTAGGCCAGGTAACAGTGGTATGTCCCAAGGTTATTGTGAACAAAACATTGAGCGTGATAGCACTTTTCAGTCTCCCTCTTCTCAAATAAGTTGTAAAATTATATAGAATATGCAGTCAGTCAAAATATTATTAACCTAGCAGTTCTGTGAATTCAGGCAAAAAAGGACAACTAACATGAAGTTAAATTTAAAGAATAACAACTCTGGGCCATGAGGCATCCATATTTTTTTTCTAAAACCCTAAATTTGTCAACTTTTCCTTTACATCTATGCAATCTTGACAATGGTCAAGGTTTCAGAATCACGAAAAAGCTTACTAAGGTTTTGTCTTAGTATATTTTGGTCTTATGATGTAAAACCAGCTTTGAAGTTGGTGTTACTAGAGAAAGCACTAGGTTTTTTATGATAATACCATTTTTTTCCACGTAAAGAAAGTTAATATTGATGCATGCAATCGTAATAGGAAATCTGATACTAAATCAGGTCTCTTTCTGAACGAGGAACTCTGTATCACCTGTTACCTGAATAATTTCAACTCTGCATCTTGGCCTTAATCAATCAATTAATATTCACCCCATTCCTACTAAATATCCATCTGCTAGTGGAGCAAATGCAGAAGTTTAAGATCAGTTCCCTGCACCTGAAAAGAACATAATTGTGATGGTAGAGCAAGACAAACTGTTTTTGATTGGATGGTTTTTTCCAGCTTTATTGAGATATAATTGACATATAACATTGTAAGTTTAATGTGTACAACATAATGATTTAATATATGTATATATTTCAAAATGATTACCATACATAATTTAGTTAATACACATTGCCTCACTTCACAAGAAGTAAGACTAACTTTAAAAATATTTAATATGTGAATAAGTGCTTACTTATTTAATAAGATCAATCTTTACGTAAGAGTTTGAAAACTAGAGGCCCACAAGCCCAACTTCTTATAAAGATATGTTTTATTTGGCCAATGCTATTCCTACTGCCCAAGGGGGGATCATCTGCCCACCACAAGACATGCTAATAGTCAAGAGGCAAGGAGGCAGGAGAGAAGGGACTTTTTATTACAGTTTGCTAGGAAGAGGGAAGATGGCTGACTCATGTCTGAAGAACCACCTTACAGAACAAAGACTACAGGCTCGTTATATAGGGGGTGGTCTCTGGGTGGGGAAGGCATCTGGTCTCAGGGTGGGGGCGTCAATCTGGTCTTAGTTCCTGATAGTCTTTTATCAGATATGCATCAGAGACTGGAGCAACACCCTATACCCTGATCTTTATCAGCATAGACTGCCTGGGGGTAAGCACATTCCTAAGAGACTCAAAAGAACAAAGTTATTGACTTATTGCAGCTGAGAGGGGCCATTTAATCCATAGCACATGTCAATTGATCAGAGGTCATTCAAAGTTATGATATGGTTTCTTTTCTACAATGTGGCTTCCCTTATGTCAACTTTGCATTGAGCTGGTATCAGTTCCCCCCTTTTGTTGTTCATCCTCAATATTGAGGGATATCCTGTTGATGAGGGACATAGCTTGTTCCATCTCATTGAACCAGTCTCTTAGTAAGATAGTGATGCAGGTGGGCTCCGAAGGTTAGGTCTATATTGTGTCAGCAAGTAACCAGGTATTTAATAAGACAAAAAGAAAAACAAGATTAATGGTGGGAGCAAATCATAAACCAGTTTCTGAGGCCAGGGGGCAGCCAGTCAAAAAGATTTCTAGATGTCAGAGTCAAAGCATCTTTTGCAGTTGGAAATGTGTCTGATTATGTCATCAGTTATTCAGGTATCTTTCTGAGTGGCTTACAAAGCAACAAGCAACAGACAGGAATCTCTTAAGTTTATGTCAAGTCCTCCAGCTTCAGTTTGCAGGGCTTCAGGGAAAAGGGCAGGTTCAGTTCTCAGTGATTTTAAATGAAAATGGTGGAAAAAATTGAAAACATTAGTTTGGAGATTTGCATCCAGATATTTCAGGATACTAAAAGACTTCAGGATCCAGTTCAGTTAACAGATATGAAACAAAAACCTCAAAGACAATTAACAGAAGTAGAATTCAACATCCACAAATGTGTATAATAGTTTCTATTAAAACATAATTTTTCTCTCTAAAATCACCCTCATTTTTGTAAAAGATAAGCAAATTAAGAATAACTTGTTTGCAAAATAAGTCTAGTTTCAATAAAACTTGATTCAATTATTTACATAAGTGCAACAAGAATAGCAACTGATCCTATAGGCTCTTTTAAATCTGCTTTGCTGGAACTTTTTATAAGGAATCTTTATTGTTGACTTTTGCCAGCTTTACTAATATATGCCTTGGAGAAGGTCTTTTTATAGTGATGTAATTAGGAGTCCTGTTGGCTTCTTTCGGGTGTCATTCCAGCTCCATCTCCAGGTTTGGGAAGTTCTCAGTTATTATTTCTTTGAACAAGCTCTCTGCTCCTTTTTCCCTCTCTTCTCCTTCTGGAATACCTATGATCCTTATGTTTCATTTCCTAATTGAGTCAGATATTTCTCAGAGAATTTCTTCATTTCTTTTTAGTCTAAGTTCTCTCTCCTCCTCCATCTGGAGCATTTCTGTGTTCCTATCCTCCAGATTGCTAATTCTATTCCCCATATTATCAGCCCTGTTATTTAAGGACTCCAGATTTTCCTTTATCTCATCCATTGTGCTTTTCATCTCTAGCAATTCTGTTTGGTTTTTCTTTATAGTTTTGATCTCTTTTGTGAAGAATTCCTCCTGTTCAGTAATTTGGTTCTTGAATCATTGAACTGTCTTTCAGAATTCTCTTGTAGCTCACTGAGTTTTCTTATGATGGCTGTCTCGAATTCTTTATTATTTAGATCATAGATTTCTGTGCCTTCAGGATTGGTTTCTGGGTGTTTGTCTTTTTCCTTCTGGTCTGGAGTATTAATAAATTTCTTTATACCATTTGATGGAGTGGATTTGTGCCGGTGCATAGTGATAGTCTCTGGATGCAGGTTCCACCTGTTGCCACTTGGGGGGCCAGGGGCTGTGTAAGCTGAGCCGACTGCCATGATCCTTGTCAGCTGTGCCTGTCCAAGCCTGGGTCACTCCTTAGGATCTCAGTGGCCCTGTGGAGTCTCCCACCAAATGGGAAAGTAGTCACGTGGGGGGCTTAGGGTCACTGCCACCTGCTCCCACAGACTCCAGGGGTTTTGCTCCCTGCTTCTGGGCTACAGCAGTACTATGGGTGTTCACAGCAGCCAGGAGCTTGTTTGCCCAGACTGGGATCTCAGCCGCCCTCTGCTCCTAGGTCACACCAGCCGTTGTACTTGGTTGGTGGGGCTTCCCCTCCAGGACTGAAACAAAGCCAAAGCCACTCCCTGGGACCAGGTGGGATTGTGGATTCTCCCACCAGACAAGAGTATGGTCACACGGGGGATGAGGGCTACTGCCGCAAGCTCCCACATTCCCTCCGAGACACGCTTCCCCCTTTTGGGACCACAGTGGAACTATGGGTGTTCATGGCAGCCAGGAGATTGTTTGCCTGAGCAGCAGCTCAGCTGCCCTCTGCTTCTAGGTAGCACCAGCCTTTGTGCTTGGTTGGCGGGGCTTCCCCACTGGGTCCAAGCCTGTGTCACTCTCTGTTGGCTATGTGGCCCTGAAGGCTCCTTCATTAGACAGGGAAGTGATCACATGGGGCTCAGGGTTGCCATCACCTGTTTCCACAGTTACGCTGAGGCACACTCCCACCCTTGGGGCCATAGTGGTGCTATGATCACTCCAGCCAGGAAAGTAGTCACACACGTGTGCAGGGCTGTCTGGGATCCAGAGGGTGCTCACCTATCTCCACCACCTCCTGGGGGGATAGTCCATCCACCTGCAGATATACAGCTGCTCAGGTCTCTCAGGCATCCTGGTGTGCTGTGTGGGTATCCTCCACTGATCAATGAATGTCCTTTTAGTTGTAGTTTGAAGGAGGAGAGACACAGGGAACAGCTCACTCTGCCATGTTGCTGAGGTCACTGTATAAGGAATCTTAGATTGAATTTTAAAGGCCTCTCAAGACCAGGAAAGCCAAACCAAGGACTTTGTCATCAGATTTTGCCTACAATACCTACAGATTTGGGTGAATTCCTCTCTTCTTTTGAGGTTCCCCAAAATATTTTGAGGTTACAGGCACCTCCCAGATAAGTGACCTTCCTTACTCACCTGCATAAGATTGCTTGGAACTTCTGTAAACAAGGTATCAGGCCAATATTTCCAAGTGGCTTTATTCCAGGAAGTCAATTTTTACTCCTCAAAAGCTGTCTTGTTATATCTGGGTCTGTATGTTTCTCCCAAATATGACATTCTAGTCAAAGTCTTCATAATATAACCAATGTTTCCAATTGTTTCCTGTTATAAGGAGAACAGATTCTTATTGAACTTATGCAAATAACTACATTGCCATGTAAACAATACTCACTCACTAATAGTCTCCAAACTTTGGAGGGATCCGGTAGGGAGAAAAAGTTTCAACTCTGCTCACAAATGTATAATTTTACCAAATTGCCATAAGTCATAGCTAGCTCAAGAGAAAAGAGAAAAAGGTTTCCTTAAATCTGAAAAAATAAAACATCAAAAAATCAGAAATATTTCAAGCCAAAGTCATAAACATTATAATCATCCTCATCAGTTCATTCAGTCCTGTGTAATTGATTCTGGATCTTAATCTTGTTAGCAGTTTCATGAAATCAGTTTCTCCATTAGAGTTCTGTAATTTCTTACCTGGTTCAGTTTTATGATCTGAAACTTTATCAGTAACCTGTATTCTAGAATAAGTATCAGAGTCTCTTCCATGAATTTCTCTGAAGATGAAACATATTTTGCAAAAGCTACAGAGCAAAACAATAACTATCTGTAAACAACAAGAACCCAAAATGGCAGTCGACAAAGAAATTTGGTTAATTTTGTGGCATACAATACTTTAAAATAACAAAAAGAACCAGACTGATAATCAGGACAGATCAGAATTTCAGTAATGTTACACAATTTCAAAACACATATATCAATAACATTCACCCACATAGTACCACCTAAGAAGGTTTATCATCACTTATTTGACAATGCTTCCTATGTAATTTAACATACTAAATGAGCCTAATAAGTTTAGTATCTTCCTCCTTATAGAAAGAGAGCAAATTTCTTTGAGATGTCCTAGGGGGCCTCTGAAAATTCTCAAAGGAAAAAAAAGTTTTTCATTCTTCCAGGTCAAAAGAAAGACGTCACTCAGGATTTTTTTTTTTTGAATTTTTTTGAATTTTTTTTGAATTTTTTTTTTTTGGTGGGGAGGGAAGCTTGTCAAAAATATCACAAGTTTTTAAAACACTTGATCAAGTAGGAAACAATGCTCACTGTGAAACAATGCTCAGTCATCCATTCAATCAAAGTGACAACAGAAACAGTTAAGGGCAAAGAGAGAGTTAAAACAGTCAAAAAAATCTTAATAGAGAGACTTCAGTCTTCTTGAACATAGGAAATTATTTTAACAAAACATAGTTTTTCTGTCTTTTAGGTAGACTTATTCAAAGGTAACCTCTTCACCAAGTTCAAGAAAATTATACTTTTAAAAGAAAGAAGAACAAATTTTAATTTTGCATCAGCTTCTTTTGACATTAAGACTCATTTACTTAATTGGATTTAGTTTAATCTTAGCCAACTTGATCATGTATAAAACTCCTCAGGGTTTTACTTTCACAATCTTTCTGTCAGTTATTTTTTACATTAAGAATTTGCCCCATGTCTTCCTTTATTCCCTTCTAGTACTTTAGAACAAATTTATCTGTCCTAACAAAACAAACAAAAATATTTCCATTATGTATATCATCTTTACTGAAAACATACATTTTCCTTGAATACAACCATATTTTTCTTAATTTTTAGTAGTTTTATTCACATATTAGAATTTTTAACCCTTAGAAACCTTAATTTTTAAGTAAAAACTAAGAAGTAAGCAATTATAAACTTTCTTTTACATTAGTATTCCCTACCCAGACAAATCTGCAAACACTTGGTGGAGAGAGAAGTCAAGATGGCAGCGTAGGCAGACTCTGAACTCACCTCCTCCCGCAGACACAGCCAATTTACAACTACTTGTGGAAAAATTACCCCTGAGACAGAACTGAAAACTGGATAAGAGGAACTCCTGCAACAAAGGACAATCCTAATTGAGGTGGAAAAGGCAGAAACTCCCTTCTGGAGAGAAAAAACGCTGCCTTCACAAGCCGCCAGCTTCATGGCCGCCTGGGAGCAGCCCAAAAGTACACAGCCCTCCCTGGAGGCACGGGGCCCTGAGCCAGGGAGCGCCCCCGCTGTAGGCATTTTGTGGACCCAGCACAATCGAGACCAGTGGCATAATATCTGACTTTGCCTGCTACTAAAACATTGGGGAGTACCCCCAGAAATTATGGTTCACAAAAAAATTAAAACTGGGTCTTAAAGGGCCCATGCACAAACTCACCCGTTTCAGAAAGCATCCTAAAATCACCAGAAAGAAAGGTGCACAGTGCTTTGGGGAAAAGAGACTCACCTAATAGGCCCTGTGTGTATCTCAGTGAGAGGTGAGACCTCTCCAGGGACTGGGACATTGGCAGTGGCCATTGTTGTGGCCTGGTGTGGGTGTTCTGACACAAATGCCATTGGAGTTCTCCCTGGGGCCTGCTAGCCCAGGTCTGCCCCACCAACTAGAGCACCAATTTAATCCAGCTCAGCCAGGGCGGGCAGCCCACACTAGAGACTGGCCCCACCCAACAACAAGCACTCAGGCAACTTGCAGGCCTGCATAGATTGGTGACTGGATTCTCTGCAGCCTGGCAACTGAGCCGAATTCAGTGGGGCAGGGCATGTACAAGGAGCCGCACCCCTGGAACACTGAGAACTGAAGGAAGCACACTGCAGGACTCCTAAGCCATCACTTACATAAGGTCACCTCTCCAAGAGCAGGAGACGTAGCTGACCTACCTAATATGTAGACACAAGCACAGGGAAAGAGGCAGAATGAGGAGGCAAAGGAATACATTCCAAGCAAGGGAACAGGACAAAACCCCAGAAAAGGAACTAACTGAAACAGAAATGAGCAACCTACCTGAGAGAGAGTTCAAACTAAGAGTGTTAAGGATGCTCACTGATCTGGGGAGAAGAATAGATGAACTCAGTGAGAATGTCAATAAAGAAACAGAAGATATAAAAAAGAACCAATCAGAAATGAAGACTATGATACTGGAAATGAAAAATTCGCTACAGGGACTCAAAAGCAGAGTAGAGGATACAGAAGAACAGATCTGCGAGCTGGACGAAAGACTAGAAGAAATTACCCAAGCTGAACAGATAAAAGAGAAAAGAATTAAAAAGAGTGAGGACAGTCTAACGGACCTCTGGGACAACATCAAGCACACTAACATCCGTGTTATAGGTGTCCTGGAAGGAGAAGAGGGAGACAAAGGGGCAGAGAATCTATTTCAAGAAATAATAGATGAAAACTTCCCTAACCTAAGGAAGGAAGCAGACATCCAGGTACAGGAAGCACAGAGAGCCCCAAACAAGATAAACCCAAAGAGGCCCACACCAAGACACATCATAATCAAAATGTCCAGAATTAAAGATAAAGAGAGAATCCTAAAAGCTGCCAGAGAAAGACAAGTTACATACAAAGGAAACCCCATAAGGCTGTCAGCTGACTTCTCAGCAGAAATCTTACAGGCTAGACGAGAATGGCATGATATATTTAAAGTGCTAAAAGGAAAAAACTTACAGCCAAGAATACTCTACCCAGCAAGATTATCATACAAAATGGAAGGAGATCAAAAATTTCCCAGACAAGCAAAAATTAAAGGAGTTTGTCACCATGAAATCAGTGCTACAAGAAATGTTAAAGAGACTGATTTAAGGAGAAAAGAGAAGACTACAAATAGGCAAAATTATCTATTTCCATGATAAGAGGGCAATGGATATAAATGCACAAAAAAGAGGTTAGATATGATATCAAAAACATAAAATGAGGGAGGGGAGTTAAAGAGTAGAGCTTTCAGACAGAGGTCAAACTAAAGAGACCATCAATTCTGTGTAGAAGGAGAAAGGAACAGAGAAGGATTACTGAAACACTGAGAAAAAAAGTTAAAAAATGGCAGTAAGTACGTACTTATCAATAGCTACTTTAAATGCCAATGGACTAAATGCCCCAATTAAAAGGCATAGGGTGGCTGATTAGATAAAACACCAAGACCCATATATATGCTGCATACAAGAGACACACATCAGACCTAAAGACACTCACAGAAAGTGAAAGGATGGAAAAAGACACTCCACAAAAATGGCAATGAAAAGAAAGCTGGGGTAGCAGTACTCATATCGGACAAAATAGACTTTAAAACAAAAACTGTAAAAGGAGACAAAGAAGGACATTACATAATGATCAAGGGAACAATCCAACAAGAGGATATAACACTTGTAAACATCTACGCACCCAATGTAGGTGCATCTAAATAAATAAAGCAATTATTAACAGACATAAACAGAGAAATAGACAGTAACACAATAATAGTAGGGAACTTTAACACTCCACTTACATCAATGGATAGATCATTCAAACAGAAGCTCAATAAGGAAACATTGGCCTTAAATGACACACTAGAACAGATGGACCTAGTAGATATATACAGAGCATTCCATCCAAAAAACGAAGAATACATGTTCTTTTCAAATGCACATGGAACATTCTCCAGGATTGATCACATATTAGGCCACAAAACAAGTCTCCATAAATTTAAGAAGATTGAAATAATACCAAGCATCTTTTCTGACCACAACAGTATGAAACTGGAAATCAACTATAGGAAGAAAATCAGAAAAGCCACAAATATGTGGAGATTAAACAAAATGCTACTGAACAAGGACTGGGTCAATGAAGAAATCAAAGAAGAAATAAAAAAATACCTGGAGACAAATGATAATGAAAATACTACATACCAGAATTTATGGGATACAGCAAAAGCAGTTCTAAGAGGGAAGTGTATAGCAATACAAGCCTATCTCAACAAACAAGAAAAATCTCAAATAAACAATCTAACAATGCACCTAAAGGAACTGGAAAAAGAAGAACAAACAAAGCCCCAAATCAGTAGAAGAAGGGAAATAATAAAAATCAGAGCAGAAATAAATGAAATAGATACTAAAGAAACAATAGAAAAAATTAATAAAACCAAGAGCTGATTCTTTGAAAAGATCAAAAAAAGTGACAAACCTTTAGCTAGACTCACCAAGAAAAAAAGAGAGAAGACACAAATAAATAAAATCAGAAATGAAAGAGGAGAAATTACAACAGACACCTCAGAAATACAAAAGACTATAAGAGAATACTATGAAAAGCTATATGCCAACCAATTCGACAATCTGGAAGAAATGGATAAATTCTTAGAATCATACAACCTTCCAAAACTGGATCAAGAAGACATAGAGAATTTGAATAGACCAATCATCAGTAAGGAGATCGAAACAGTAATCACAAACCTCCCCAAAAATAAAAGTCCAGGACCAGACGGCTTCCCTGGTGAATTCTACCAAACATTCAAAGAAGACTTAATACCTATCCTTCTCAAACTCTTCCAAAAAATTGAGAAGGTTGGGAAGCTCCCTAACTCATTCTACGAAGCTGACATTACCCTGATACCAAAACCAACAAGGATAACACAAGAAAATAAAATTACAGGCCAATATCACTGATGAACATCGATGCAAAAGTCTTCAACAAAATACTAGCAAATCGCATACAACAATACATTAAAAAGATTATACACCATGATCAAGTGGGGTTTATTCCAGGGATGCAGGGATGGTTCAACATTCACAAATCAATCAACGTAATACACCACATTAATAAAGTGAAGAATAAAAATCACATGATTATCTCAATAGATGCTGAGAAAGCATTTGACAAGACACAGCATCAATTTATGATAAAAACTCTGAATAAAATGGGGATAGAAGGAAAGTACCTCAACAAAATAAAGGCCATATATGACAAATCCACAGCTAATATCATCCTCAATGGTGAAAAACTGAAAGCTATCCCTCTAAGAACAGGAACCAGACAAGGATGCCCACTGTCACCACTCCTATTTAACATAGTACTGGAAGTCCTAGCCAGAGCAATCAGGCAAGAAAAAGAAATAAAAGTGATCCAAATTGGAAAGCAAGAAGTGAAACTGTCACTATTTGCAGATGACATGATTTTATATAGAGAAAATCCTAAAGAATCCACCAGAAAACTTTTAGAAGTAATAAACGAATATGGTAAAGTTGCAGGATACAAAATCAACATACAAAAATCAGTTGCATTTCTATACACTAACAACGAAGTAGCAGAAAGAGAAATTAAGAATACCATTCCATTTACAATTGCAACAAAAAGAATAAAATACCTAGGAATAAACTTAACCAAAGAGGTGAAAGAGCTGTACATGGAAAACTATAAAACATTGCTGAAAGTAATTGAAGAAGACACAAAGAAATGGAAAGATATGCTCTTTGATTGAAAGAATTAACATAGTTAAGATGTCCATACTTCCTAAAGCAATCTATAGATTCAATGCAATCCCTATCAAAGTTCCAACAACATTTTTCACAGAAATAGAACAAAGAATCCCAAAAATATATGGAACAACAAAAGACCCCAAATAGCTAAAGGAATCCTGAGAAAAAAGAACAAAGCTGGAGGTATCACACTCCCTAATTTCAAAATATGCTACAAAGCTATAGTAACCAAAACAGCATGGTACTGGCACAAAAACAGACACACAGATCAATGGAATAGAATCAAAAGCCCAGAAATAAACCCACACATCTATGGATAACTAATCTTTGACAAAGGAACCAGGAACATACAATGGAGAAAAGAAAGTCTCTTCAACAAATGTTGTTGGGAAAACTGGATAGCCACATGCAAAAAAATGAAAGTAGACCCTTACTTTACACCATACACAAAAATTAACACAAAATGGATTAAAGACTTGAAGGTCTTACAAGACCTGAAACTCTTAAACTTCTAGAAGAAAACATAGGCAGTACGCTCTTCGACATCGGTCTTAGCAACATCTTTTCAAGCACCATGTCTGACTGGCAAGAGAAACAATAGAAAAAATAAACAAATGGGACTACATCAAACTAAAAAGCTTCTGCACAGCAAAGGAAACCATCAACAAAACGAAAAGACAACCTAACAATTGGGAGAAGATATTTGCAAACCATACATCTGATAAGGGCTTAATCTCCAAAATATATAAAGAACTCATGCATCTCAACAACAAAAACACTAACAACCCAATTAAAAAATGGGCAAAAGACGTGAACAGACATTTCTCCAAAGAAGATATACAGATGGCCAACAGACACATGAAAAGATGTTCAAAGTCACTAACTATCAGGGAAATGCAAATCAAAACTACAATGAGATATCACCTCACGCCCATCAGAATGGCTATAATTAACAAGACAGGAAACAACATGTGTTGGAGAGGATGTGGAGAGAAGGGAACTCTCATACACTACTGGTGGGAGTGCAAACTGGTGCAGCCACTTTGGAAAACAGTATGTAGATTCCTCAAAAAATCAAGGATAGAACTACCATCTGATCCAGCTATTCCACTGCTGGGTATTTATCCAAAGAACTTGAAAACACCAATGCATAAAGATATATGCACCCCTGTGTTCATTGCAGCATTATTCACAATAGCCAAGACTTGGAAGCAACCTAAGTGCCCATGAAGGGACGAATGGATAAAGAAGATGTGGTATATATACATGATGGAATACTACTCAGCCATAAGAAACGATGAAATCCAGCCATTTGTGACAACATGGATGGACATTGAGGGTTTTATGCAAAGTGAAATAAGTCAGAGGGAGAAGGTCAAATACCGTATGATTTCCTTCATTAAGTAGTAGATAATAACAACAATAAACAAACACATAGAGACAGAGATTAGATTGGTGGTTACCAGAGGGGAAGGGGGGAGGGAGGAGGGCGAAAGGGATAATTCGGCACATGTGTGTTGTGATGGGTTGTAATTAGTATTTGGGTGGTGAACATGATGTAATCTATGCGGAAATAGAAGTATAATGATGTACACCTGAAATTTATACAATGTTAATAACCACTATTACTGCAATAAACAAAAAAATTAAAAAAAAATCTGCAAACACTTTTCACATGTCTGGAAATATGTTTCTTTATAGTACATCTTAATAAAACACAAGACAATTTTACAAATAGACCCAAAGCATCTTTTAGTTTTTCTCTCACAAGCCAAAAGTAGATAAATCTATATCTAGCAATCAATGTCTAATATCTTATCTTATTTTAAAATTATCTAAATACTCAAATAATTTTTATCATTTAATTTAATTTAATCTAGAAAAACTTCAAAGTTTCAAGTTACCAAAGAGATTTTGGAAGTTGTTTTCTATAGACCATAAAACACAATTATTGGACCCAAAAACTCTTACCCATTTTCATTTATCTAAATAATTTTTTTCCAGCAATTGTGTTTAGATTACCCATGAAAACTTCATGAGGCATTTGACAAAATTAGCTATCACTTGAAGCTATTATTTAACTGACGAATTTGTAACAGGGATAACATGACCTTATTTGACTAGTAAACCCAGGCTACATGTCAGCATCATATCAAAATACTGACAACTCTGAGTACATGCCTATTTCAATCAAACCAACAAACTTAAACCAGCTTTCAATTACCAAAGATTAATTTATATCATGTTAATTTGAAAGACATTTGGGTTAATTTTTATTAGATTTAGAATTTATGTAAGCGCTTATTTTATGTTAATGTCAATAGAGCTCTTAATTTTGGTCATACCATCTGGAGGTAGAAAAATATCTCACATTTATAACATACATATAGACACACATACAGAGTCTCCATTGCTCTTGTTTTAAAATTACTGCCATGAATCAGGTACAGTAATATAAAGATCCCTAGTTGTGAAGCCAAATTTTGTTTTAAGCCTTTTTTACTAATATTTGTGGAGAAGACACTCAAGATGCTGGATTTTTGGCGAGGGTGCTCTTACGGCCATTTTTTTGGCCTTTCTCCCTTTTTTTCCCTTTAGTCTCAGGAATTGGTGATGGGCTAGATAACACTTCCCAGAGAGTTGAGGTGATAATCTTTTCTGAGATGAAGGACCTGGGTGGAACCTGAACAGCCTCTAGGGCTGCTTCTCCAGTCTCACAAGGGTTATTTTAAGGACTATTGCTTTCAATTTCTCAGAAATGGGGTTGCAACTTAAATGACATGATAGGTTGGTCTACCTGTCCAACTTCACCACAAAGGCACAGAGAAACTACTCAAGTTTTCTCCAAGATGGAGTTTCTGGGGAGTGACCCATCCAGTTGAAAGTGTTTCCAATTACTTAAAATGCACCTGAGGGGTGAGTCTCCAGGGGTGCTTGGGGCACTCCCCAGGGTGGTAAAGCCAGTGTCTGACCATCAGCAGGCCTGGGAGAAGTGTGCAGAGCCCAAGTGTAGGCATCAATGTGGCTACAAGATTTAATCAAGTCTCACTCAGCCCAGGCACTTAGTCCCTGAGCCAGCACATGGCAGGCCAGGGAGGCCAGAGGTAAAGGCCTGGAGTGAGCTAGGGGCCTGGGCTCCCAACACCAGGGTTGAGGGTTAAGTCCCTGGCAAAATGTTTTCAAATTTTTGATTTTACGGAAGGTCTAGGTTCTTCTCAGGTCCAGCCTGAACTTAACCTTGACTTGGTGACAAAAGAGGAGGTGATGAACGAGACAGACAAAGAAGCGAAAGAAGGGATCAGGTCTCACCCTCATGGCCTCTTCCCACGGATTGTCAAGATGAGGGTCACACAAACAACAGTTCTCATGCTGTGGCACACAAACCCGAAGGGCAGTTTACAGAACAAATTGCAGCTCTCTTGTCCCCATAACTGACTCAGTAGGCACCTAAAGTACTCAACACATTCTTGACAGGAGACAAAATAAGGTTCCAGATTGTCAGTCAAATGACTGATCCAGGGCCCAACCTGGAGTCACTCCAGGTGTCCAAACAGAAACCAGAACTGCCAAGAGAGGGAAGCTCACTTGGGGTCATCGGGGTGATCAGGCCAGGAAACCAGAGGAGAGCTCCCAGGGGTAGAGCCTTTGACTCTAAAGATTGCTTTGTTGTTCAAAAGCTCAAAAGGAGCCCAAAGTGCCCACAGTAATTTTAAATTATCTCGGGTTATCTTGCCAGCTGTTCACAGTTATCTCCATTTTAGGGGAATTATCTCAAGGTGACTGTAACAAACACGGTAATTTCTAGAGAGTTTCTTATGATCACCAAGAAACTCAGTCCTCAAACAGCCACTCTTAAGCTATTTACTGACACAGACACAGAAAAACCAGACACCAGTGAACAAGTTCCCAGATTTAGGGCACAAAGTCCTGCAACTCTTCCCACTCTGAGTGCCTGCCCAGACAGTCTTATTGGACCCCAGACAGCCCTACAGTAAGCAGAAGGACCCCAGATGGAGGGGAAGGGAGTTCACGAGTGTCCTTGAGGCGATTTGCCCTTTTCCAAATTGAGCCCGCTGATTCACCAGATGTAGCCATTTCCCTTCCTACCACAATCAGCATTAGGAGGCAGCTGGTGTTGGTACAAGACAGCAGGAAGGGCAGTTCTCCAAGACAAAGAGAGCCTTGGCAGCCACTAGGGACTTACTCAACAGGTTGCCCATCTAAGGTCAACTGGCCACAAGCAGGACTTAAGGTCCCATCTGGGTCATCAAATTGTTACCACCTAAGAGGGGATCTTCTGCCCGCCACAAGACATGCCAATAGTCAAGAGGCAAGGAGTAGGAGAGGAAGGACTTTGTTACAGCTTGCCAGCAAGAGGGAAGATGGCGGACTAATGTCTGAAGAACCATCTTACAGAACAAAGCCTACAGGCCAGTTATATAGGGGGCTGGTCTCCGGGTAGGGGAAGCATCTGGTCTCAGGGTGGCACAGACATCTGGTCTTAGTTCCTGATAGTCTTTGGTCTTACTGGATACACATCAGAGACCGAAGCAACACCCTCTACCCTGATCTTAGAGTTGTCATTGATGATGGCTATTAGCATAGACTCTCTGCCCAGGGACAGCACATTCCTAAGGAACTCAAAGAACAAAGATATCAACTATAGTAGCTGGGAGGGGCCGTAAAATCTACAGAGCATGTCAGTTGATCAGAGTTCATTCAAAGTTACAATATAGTTTCTTTTCTACAATATGGCTTCCTTTATGTCACCCTTGTATCAAGCCAGTATCACTATGTCTGTTGTTAAAATTGGGCTAACATTTTAAAATTGGGTAAATACAATAAAATGAAGATATCCACCTTTTCTGAAAATTTAGAATATCCATGAGTAGTTGTATTACATTCCTGCATGACCACAGTCATCTGAGCTAAATAGTAGCTGCCCTTGAGACAGGGACCTACTCCCCATACCTCCCTATTATTCTACTTGCCTGTTCTGCTCATTTCCTTATCTACCGGCTCTGATGCCCTTTGAGTTGATGATCTTTACTGTAAATGCTCAATGAGACTCCAAAGAAGATAAGTGCCAATAAAGACCCAAATCTTTTAGTTTTCCTAACTTGTGCCTACCTGGCCATCTGCTGTTATTGCCAGAGTTGCCATTAGTTTATGAAAAAAAAACTTAAATTTTATGAGGATAATAAAATAATACAATTGCCCAGAAATGATAATTGATATCTCTTTTTTCTCTGCCTATAGATACATAGAATACTTAAATAAGTATTCGAGAAGTGTTCTGGAGAATCTTAGGCCAGCTGAGGTGATCCAGTGTCAGGAACCAGAGGTTGATCCATGATCCCCAGAGCTATAGTAATTCTTATGAACTGTCATGGGGTCACTTCTAAGATATGACTTTGGTCATTCTCAGTATTCCTCAAAGTCGTCACTTGGAATATGGACTCCAAATGTATAGTGTATAAACACGTGTAGGGTGATAACACACTGTGGTTTTCCCAAGATAGTTCCAGTTTATCATATTGTCCAAGTGTAATTGGGCAGAGCCTCTTTCATGCTCCAAAGTGTCCTGGTGTAGGTCATAAAATAAATAGTCATTTTATTCACTCTTCAAGTAAATTTGAAAACACAGGGTTAACAAAGTAAGATAGTTTCACTTATACAAACTTTGAAACTTACCTACTTATTTCTTAGTCCTAGGGCTGATTCAGCTCACAGGGTCCTTCCTTCCTTGGGTCTTTTTCCTCCTTCTCCCCCACCCCTTCTCTCTTTCTCCCTTATATGTTTTGCCCTACACTATATTTTCAAATTTGAATTTCTTTAATCAGCCATGTACTTTTCAGTTTGCCAGGGGCCTTATCACTCTGTATAACACTAAAAAGGACTGCTTCATATTACTGCAGGGCATTAGAGTAAAACTCTCCAATATTACAGATATTATGGGTCATTAATAGAAGGACACAGAACGCATCACTTCCCAAGCTTATTTGACTGAGTAAACCTTTTGTCCAGAAGTATCTTCTGGGAACCAACATTCCTTGGCATACATTTTAGGAAGCCCTGCTTTATCAATTTGCATTAATTTACTGGTTCTTCAGTTTACTCAAAGCAAATATTAAATTCTACTTTGAGCCAGATAATGAACTAAAGATGCGTTGTCTCTGTTCTACTCTTTACCGCCATGATAGTTTTATGTGTTCTTTGTAAAGAGAAATGCAACACCTACAACTACTCAGCTTACTGTTTGACGGTCTAACATTTGACATGACTTTACTTTTCCAGGACATTCTTGCCCAGGAAGATAAAGTTGCAAATAAACCTGTCATTTCAGGAATTTCTTGAAAATTCATTTATTCAAAGCACAGACTGCTCATCTTGCTTTTATCACATAAATAGACCCTTCTCAGATCAGCAAGTAGCTCACCTGGGCTCATCAAGAAACTGGTTACTCTTCAAAGACATGCTTACTAGCATAACATGGACTTCACCAAATCCAAGTCCATCCCCCTATATTGAGAGACCCACCTGAAATCAAAATCTTATAAATATCCTGCCTTTGACTTCCGCTTCCAAAGAATTACTCAGATTGTGAAGGTAACTGCTTCCCTTACTGCAGAAAGCAATAAACTCAGTTTTCCGTGATGCACAGGTTTGTTTTGCTGGCGTCTTTGGGAGGTCAGCGAGCAAGAACAGGTGAGCAAAACCGAGCAGGGAAATGGTGTTCACTCAAACAATGTTCACGTAAACAGTACTTCAGAGGTAGTCTGCTTTACCAAAATGTGTGTGCACGTGTGTGTGTTAGTTATCTCTTGCCATCTCAATTACAATTCAGACCTACACTATAGTGGAAAAATCTGGGCCTGGAAATTAGACCCAAGTTAAAATGTCTGCCCTGTCACTGCCAAGTTGTTTCATATTGGGCGGTTCACAATTTCTGATCCTCGAATGATTCATATAAAATAGTATTAACAATATCTTCCTCACTGGGTCATTCATATGAGATGGTATATACGAACAGGCTTTGCAAATACCTAGGTGACACAAAATTAGCAGTTGCTATCAGACTTGATTTATATCATGCTGCATTAGTTTATGGAACTACAATTTTATGTGGAATCTATTAATTTACATCATGCCTATCTCTTATACTTAGAGTCTACAATAGGTAGAAGAGAGGAGATTGGAAGTAGTTGAGATTATGATACTGTGCTATCAACAGCCTGTGGTGAGGAATCCTGGTGGAGACGCTCTATGTGAAGGTGAGATGTGTTCAGAGGAAGCATTGGAACAAACCAATATGAAATCAAAAGAAGAGTTAATGCTTAAACTTATTTTCCATTTAGTTTCATGTATAAACTTGATACCAATGAATTCCAAGGGGGTAGAGGAAGATTGGACAACTGTTTCAGCCCCCGTCCTTCAGTCCAGACTTGGAATGAAGAATAAATGTTCACTGAAATACACGCTTGGCATGGTCTGCTTCTCCTTTATTCTCAAAATGCTTGACTCGGGATGCCAGCTACATCTGGACACTCCTCTTCCTCACTTGCTTTCTCCTTTGCCTCCAGCCTGCATAAATACCCCAGACTGTTTTCTGGCTGTCTGAACTGTTCTATCAATTGGTAGGTTTTCCAACAGCCGTGCACTGCTTTCATCATAGAATCCAGTGGGGGAGAGACTGAGATAAGAAAATGAGCAGCGAGAAGAAGAGGGACCAGCTGAAAAAGAACCAATGCTGACCTATTCTCCCGCCTCCCAATCCCACTCCAAGCAAACATTAGGTAATAGCGTGCTGCTGTTGCTTTAATTTGCCCCTTCTCTTTCACAGGTAAAGATTGAATCCCATTCTTAATATGTCAATTATGGAATTATATCATGTAATTAAGTGTTTATCTAGAAGTAGAAGTCATTGCTTCAAGGCAAAAAAGAAAGATCTGTGAGCGTGCAGAACATGGGAAGTAAACACAAGAACTTGGCAAACACTGATGCCTATATAGCACTTTAACTCCGTGTATCATAACCAGATCTTGCTTTGGCACTTAGGCTGCTCTTATGGTTTGCTCTCGGGTGTAGAGCCTGATATACTACCCATCGCAAGGATCCAGAACCCTGGTTCAAATACTTCTATGGAAGATACTCATGCAGATTCCAAATCAAAGATTAGTTTTTATTCTCCCTCCTCCCCTTCCCTCTCCCACCGCTTTATCAGAGACTTAGCTGGTTCCTCATCTCAGAGTAAGAGCTTTGTGGGCAGGGCCAACCAGGGGCTTGAATCTTTGGTTGTAAGGAGCCCAAGAAAAGGGTGCCAGCCTTGATGACTCTATATTTCCCTCTGTCATACTGTGCACAGCTTGCTCTAACACCATTCTAAGATTCTTAACATCAGTATGTCAACATATCAACTTATAAAAATCATTGAAAAGATGCTATTTTTGGAAAATGCATTCGATAAATGATTTCAGTGAAAATCAATACTCAGGACCCCAGGCTTTTAGGGAAGGTAATTAAAATGTTGAGCCCTTTTCCACCAGCTCCTGTCATTTTTTTGATATATAATTTTTATCTTTATTTTAAACTAAGCATTATGAAGTACATTTTTATTTCCAACTAACCATAAAATATTCCATTCTTCTCATGAAGAACTGGAGTTCATATATGCATTTTTATAAATCAATTAGGTTTTATAATTATTTGCAGATTATAGTTTGTTATTTACTCTTAAATTTACCATTTTAAATTCAGTAACTTTTTTTTAATCATGTTCAATTTTATCATTATATTCTGTTCACGGGAATTTAAAATCATGATAAGAAGTATTTTTCAAAAGTAAATCTATTTAAGCAGGAAAACTGTATGATGTAATAGAAAATATTAAAAATAGTTTTAAAAAGTAGAAGTAACATGCAAGTATGGCAAATATATATATGTAACTATGAAAATATGGCATAATCATTAAGGGAGGACATGTATGACAACAATTTGAAGACACTGCGGCAACCTTCTGAATTACTCCCTATCCCTTCACACATCTGTGTGTTCTTGTCACTGCACTTGCTCATTGAGCCCCCCACTGCTGTAACAGCCTTTCTATCCTGTGCTGAATCTCCTCTCAAAACTATCACAGCCACCAAACATCACTCCTTCGATGGAAGCTATCATTATGCCACTGAATGAGTGTCTCTCTCTTTTCAGCCTATATTTCAGGCTTGCATATTTCTTAAGATGTCTTTTTTCCTGCACGTCCTATTATATTTATTTATGTGGTTTTCAGATTTCCCCGACTCGATGGTAAGATAGTAAAATCATCTAACACAGGATAAAATCTTATTCTTTGAATATCTACCACAGGACCTACCTATCAATTAATATGGGCTTAATAAATCCATATTGAATTTCATTCTCTTAAAATTTCAACACTATTTTGTTTTTTTTACTAAACAGTTCAATATAAAAAAACAACTACTGGAATTACATTTGTATCTACAGATTTCAGATTGCACAAGTTAGATAATTTATTGATTTTGCAGACTTGGGCAGGAGGGAAATTATCACAACGTAGTTATTTTTAAAGGCATGCATGAAAATAAGTTCAATACTGAGAAAAATTGAATTAAAATATAATATTTGAGATATTTGGCTTTAAGTCTCTTAATTTAAGCAAAGATCGCAGAGAATTCTTTACTTGTAAAGGGAAAAATATATTTAACTCTCTTTCTGATCAGTTTGGTACAAATAATTAATTCCTAACCAGAACCTAGAATACCTTCTCCAAAAGTGACATCTCTGCATCTATTTTTAAAGGTAGCGTCTACTACCGGCATGTAAAGATAATGAGGAGACTACGTTAGGCAGCCAAGGTACAGGGCCCCGATGAGGCTCTAAGCTGCAGGAGAGTAGGACCAGATCAGTCTGGTTCACTCCATTCTTCTGAGAACACAGCACAGCGCCCAGCTCAAGGTATCTGCTTATATTTGCTGAATAAAGGAATAAATGAGAGAGAAAATGTAGTACAAGGGTATTCCCCAACCATGAAACACTCGAAACTCTGCCTGACCTAGTCTTGCAAAGGACTCCCAACTTTAGATCCTATAATTTTTTTCAAATGAAGTAAAATTTACTTAACATAAAAATAACCATGAACCATTTTAAAGTGTACAATTCAGTGGCATTTAGTACATTCACAATGTTGTGCAACCATCACCACACTATCTAGTTTAAAGACTTATCACCCCAAAGTGAAACCCTGTACCCATTAACAGTCATTCTCCATTCTCCCCTCCCCCTAACCCCTGGCAACCACTACCTCTGCTTTCTGTCTATATGAATTTACGTATTTTGGAAGTTTCACATAAATGGAATCACACAATTTGTGGCTTTTTGCGTCTGGTTCTAGGTTTTGAAAACAGATAAGTCTGAAAAAGAAAGACACCTCTGCTTTGTTTCGTAAAACCCTATAAAACACACTTGGTGTGGTCTGCATCTCCCTTATTCAGACAGTGCTTAACTTGAAATACCAGCTACGGCTTAACACTCAAGGCAATGATTACAAGTGAGGAGAAAGCCTGTGGTGTGTTGGTGAGAGCAATACCGGGGGGAAAATGTGAGCATTGACTCATTTCTCTTACATATTATCTTTAAATATGATTCTTGAAATTGTCCACTCATTTATCCTTTTGTGAAGTACCTTTATTTATTCACCCATTTAACAAAAAATATTAATTGCATATTATTTGCCAACTGCTGTGCTAAGCGCTGGGAATTCCATGATAGAACAGGTTCATCCCTTATCTTCAGTGAGCTTACAATTTGAAAGGAGACCTGTGGACCTGTCTGCGGGACCATTTTAACACATAATTTGATAACGAATGAGTAGAGCCTTTTACCAGAAGCACGTGTTGGGGAACGGCAGTTGGGGCAGAGAAAATGGCATGTCCAAAGACGGAAGGGTGAGCAGAACTTGCCTATTTGATGGAAGGCCACTTTTACTCGCTCATCTTGTTTCCCCACTTGGCTGCAATCTTCACATCAAGAAGGGTCATGTCAATTTTTTTTCCACCACCGTATACCCAAGGCTTTGCTCAAGGTCAAGTGCATTCCTTCGTTTGCTCATTCATTCATGCGTCCAGTAAACATAAGCATCCACTATGGGCTGGACTCTGCGTGGGGCTCTCGGTACAATGGAGTCAACAAAACAAATGTGCCTCTTACCCACAGGAGCTCACAATTTAATCAGTGACATGTAGTTAATCAGACAACAATTACTCAAATACACAATTAGATCACTTTCTGTTACCAATCTCAGTTAAGAACTATAATGCAGTCCCATGAAATACCTGAATCTGAGTGATTCTACCTTACCCTTTGCCAACAGGTGAGTGCCCAGGCTGTGACAAATCATCTCCAATTGTCTCTCTCTTCTTTGCTTCAAGTAGAGACATGCGGTTGGAAAGTCTACCAGTGATAGTTCTAATTCTCTGGCCCTGTCACCCCTCCAGTGTACATGTTGGTAACTGTCCATCTGTAGACTTCACCACAAATGAATCCTTGTTCAAACACAAGCAAAGCAGAAAAGGCTTTAGGAACCCCGTTCTCACCAGGGCAGGGCCTGCCCTACCTCTAACAGCCACTGTCCATGGGCAGCAATTGAACTGCTTCCAAAGCAGGAATTGAACTGCTTCAAATAGTAGACAAAATCTGAGACTCTTAGCTTATCAACTGTCTATACCATTATCGCCTAGACGACTCTTCCTATGGTACCAGCTTGAAGCCCTACTGTAACAAGCATTTAGTACAGAACCTGTCAGGATTGGTGCTTAGTCAAAGTTTTTTGAGGAAGGAGAGAAGGACGGAAGCAAGGAAATACGTCTGGACCAAGCCCAAACTCTCACTCCTCTTGGAAATAAAATTGGTTTTATTCCTCAACCTGTAAGATGGATTTCTTTCAGATGCAGAGGCTGGTTTAGTGGCCATGAGAATGTGTCCTTCAGGTCTCCAGGTGCAGGGAGCATAACTGACCAATGGCTCCAGCTGCTCTGCTCTTAACATCCATCACTAAGTTCATGCTGAGGCCACATTTCCCAAAGGTTTCTCCCAGGCAATTAAAGAGCACAGCAGGGATGTGAAGGCAGGCACATTCCTGGGAGATGCTGGGCAACTGTGATGGCCACCTCTGACTCCAGGAACCCTCCTCACCCTCCCACCACAGACCTTGCCAACTTGTCCTTACCACTGTGCTGTATGGGTTCCACCTAAGCTGTCTCCACCCCACCTCCTCCATGCTTACTTCCATGTCTCACTCCTTCCTTCACTCGGATGAGACTTACATTGTAAACTTATGGCTTTTCCAGTTTCTTCTGGCTCCCTGCTCATTTTCTGTCACAGAGGTTTCCACTGATAAATGTGTTGCATTTTCACTCCCATCCTGGTGTTTTCTTTATGGAGAACTTGGACTAATATCTCAGTTCTGCAGCCTGATAATCTTCCCTAGGGTTTGCTCCACCTGATTCAGATCCCAACCCTCACCCACGAGACCCTGTGGGGAAGCTGGCTTGCTTCTCAGTATCTCTTATGTCTTCTAAAATTAGACTTACTAGTCTTTGTATACCTTATGATTGTTCACACTCACAATGACCTTACTAAAGGTTGTTCGAAACAAATTTAACTTGTAAAGGTGAGAGGAGGAAGGGGAAATAGACCCCAGAGCTCACTACCTTTCTTACCCTTATCTCCTGCAAAATGATTTCTCTGCATCACATTCTCAGGACCCCAAACTTTGAAGTGTTTTGCTAAACTGCCTTCCAAACCTACTCCTCAGGCAGCCTCCTCCCTCTGAATCCTTCTTATTTTTTTTCCCCAGAAAAAGCGTTTTATAGGAGTCTTGTTTTGACCACTTTTACCATAGACAGGCATCTCAAGCCTCCCCTTTGGCCATGAATGGCAATGGTGCAAAGCATACCCCCATTTCAGATAGTTTATGCCAAAAATGCACAAGAAAGGGGATGGGGGACATGAGCTTTATACTTCTGTTCCTTTCAAAATAAAGTGATTTGCATGTTGAATATTTTTCCTATTTTAACGGGCTTTAACTTTCTCTTCCTCAGATGTATTTTGAGGAAGGCAGGAGTTGCGTGGCTAAGAGGAAAAGCTATCCTTTGGATCCTCGTATTGTTCCACATTCGTCTGTCATGTCATCACTACACAAACACCCATGAGACTTCAAAATGCTAAAAATAACTGACAAGCTCAGTGTTTCCTCCCTGTTCATGGATACTCTTCAGAGAAGCCAAAAATCTAAACGACATATATACATATATATACACCAGAGTCGACTTCATTCAAATTAGACACCTGTGCTCTCCTCTTGAGGTATCTTTGCACACACACACTTAAGCTCAACCAGAATGGAAGGCAAGTCTGATGCCAAATTTTCTGAGGACAACTCCAGTAATGTCTACAAGAATGTTTTCCCCCTCTCCCCAGAAATCCTAGGCATTTATTCTGACCCTTATGCCTTCATTTTATTTGCAAAGTCCATTGGAGCAAAGAGACTGTGTATTGCAGCCTATCACCTCTGAATAGACTTGATTTAGAAGTTTTCTGGGTCACATGCCCCCTTAGCTTCCTAATGCAGTCTGATATTAACCACGTGGGGTATATGGAAAAGGCGTCAGCAAACACTTTTTTCTTTTAAATGAAAAGTATCCCAAAGTAGGCCACTCATTAAAACCTCTTCAATAGAAAAATGATCCAAAAAGGGAACCAGAGCTACGAAATTGCTGAAAGGAATTACACTGATTCATGTGTGTGAGAAATACACATTTGAATACTCCACTGAGCTCTCTACATTTTCAATTTTGTCTGTCAGCTCAACATAGCCAACACCTTCCCCTGTTCTTCTCATCTTTTTTTAATTTAAAACCTGAATCTCGCTCTGTGCCTTATACATGTAAATTGGCAATGTATTAAGAGTTTAATAGTGTTGCTGATTTTAACCAACATGAAGTACCCTATAATACAAAAATTACCTTTTTTATTTATTGGTAATAATAGTGTTTGAATTCCACTACTGCTTCTGCTCAACTAGGTGTCCAGAGGAAATGTTGCAGGCTGATTTGCTCTAAATATAAATTTTGTTGAACATGATTGAGAACACAAATAGCAGTGAAATCACTTTCCTAACACTTTTCCTCCTTTCTGTCATGTTTCACCCCTTAAAAGATGGTTATTATGGGTACTCTGATCTATTTGAAACAGCTGGACATCTTAGAGGCAAATAACCTCCAACGTGCCTGTGTCTGGCAGAGATAAAACAGCATCATCTAACAACCAGAGTCTGCTCCTACTCAGCCTTCATGATGCAGCCCAATGCCACGCTCTCGTGAAATCCTCCTCAGCAACCGTGGGCCACATTAGTTATCCCTTCCTCTGGTCTTCCACAGCATTTCACTCTAACTTCTCTTACAACACTATCTTGTTGGGTTGTAATTTATCTGTTTCTACATCTATCTTCTCAACTGGACTGTAAAGGATTGAGCCTCTTAGATAAAGTCTTAAACATCTTTGCAGTTAGCACAACATCAGCTTGTATTGAGCTAATAAGCAAAAAACTGTTCCAATTTGCCAAAGACTGAGAAGTTTCCTGGGATGTCTGGCTTTCAATGCTAAAATCAGGACAGTTCCAAGCAAATGTGGAGAGTTGGTCATCCTAGTTAAGCATTTACTACATGCAAGATACTTTACAATCACAGTTCTTCTAGCTCTCCAAGTTCATTCTTCATTGAGTAACTCATGACCATCAGAAGGGTTGTTCTAGGTACTGGTTAATCAGTACGCAAAGCAAAGATTCTTTCCTCACGAAGCTTTCATTCTACTGTGAAGTTGGAGGTAAATATTATTGTTTCATTTTGAAGATGGGAAAATTTTTGTTCAGAGAGGGGGAGTAATTGTTGAAAGTCCTATAGTCAGTAGGTAGTGCACCCGTGTCTCTGATGTCAAATGAAGGCTCTCATTTCCCCTGAATAAACCTATTTCTTTCTACAGAAGAAACATATTTCTGCTACTAAAGAATTCTCTAAAGGATCTATGTATTGCTATGAGCAAAATTAGGTACTCCTTTTGGTAACATCTAAATGAAAACAAACATGGCGATTGACAAAAGTTCAAGTTCCACATTCACTAGGGTCATACTTACTATTTGAAGGAAATACTCTGTAGGTTGTGACTTTGTGAATGTGATACAGTAATCAGTGGGTAAGGCATCAAACTTTCCCCAGATCTGATCTCAGACAGCCCTCTGATTCTCAGCGTAATCACAGCAATCTCCAGTCTGAAGATGTTGAAATGAAAAATATATTTCTACTTAGGTATAATATATCCTTGCATTTGGATAATTGCTTATTACATGTTGTGTGAATGACACTAACCAATAGAAAATGGAGAAGAAAACAATGGGACAACCCAACCATAAGCAGGCCTGATCTAAAACCTTTTCACACACACCCACCACCCTCAAAAGATATGTGGGATGATTGTTGATTTTATAGGCAGATTCACGTATGAATAACATCTGGCATATTTAAATGTTTTGATTTGTAACATTAATGATACCCAATTACTCAAATACACTTGCAGTGAGGAAAAGAAAACTTATGTGCATGCACATTAGAAAGTGGTATAAAACTGGCCATAAAACATACTTTTATTCCATTATTTCAAATTCATTTTGAACTCAAAATTTCTTTAGAACAATAAGAATGGACTAGCAAGATGACTTTCTTTTTTCTTATCTCTAAATTGTTTATTTCTATGTTAATATAGCGGTTTAACATGGACTGTAGCTTAAATTATGAAATAAGCATGAGGATGTACAAGATTAAATTTTGAATAAAAGCAGGAAGAGGCCCTACTTGAGGGAAGTCACATCTAACACTTAGCAGGCAAAGAAAAGCTGGCCCCAATTGTCTAGGTATATAGATTACCATGCTCATCTCCGGCCTCGTGGAGGGGTGTTCTTTCCTGCACTGTTACATTAAGGAGGCAATACAACCAAGTGGAGCCTTTATCGAATCACAAAACTAAAGACTATGCAGGGGAGTGAAAGGGAAGAGATCTACAGCTGAGTTCAATGTGAGATGGCAAACATATCTCTTATTTTCCTATGTAGAGCTAGCTCCGTAAATCTGCTTAGGTAAACGTATCAATATACAAATATCACATTTCATCAATTCCAAAATGTACAAGTTTAAAAATCATCCCTGAAATCAGAATTCACCCTACAATCAATGGCATCTTACAATCTCTGTTTGCATGGAGACACTCCTGGTGCGGTTGTAAACTGCTGGTCCGTGTGTGAACCTGGTGGTTATTCCTGGAGGCGTTCCGGGAGCTCCCGAGCTCTTCAGCCTTCCAACCATTGAGGGCATTTGGTTAGGGAGAATGCATGTGCACGTATCCAGGCTGCTGTCTGAAAACTTTCCACTAACACCTTCTGTGAGATCAGGAAAGCACTAGCATCAAAACTGACAGAATAGATGTCAGCTGTTTGGATAAACATTTCCTGAGACAATAGTGAATTTTTTTTTAATGCACGTTGCATCACCAACTCACTTTAGAGGACGGAGTATGAAAATGGATAGAAAAATAATAGGTACAAATGACAGTGATTCAGAGGAAAAGGACTATGAATATGAAGAAGTTTTAGGAATTCCTTATCTAATTTATTTCTCTTACATTTTCCTTTGGGGTTTGCAAACTGTACTATATGATTTTTAAAAAAATCATTTTAAACTCTCTAGCATTTTCATTAAAGGAATAATATTGCTAAGTAACAGGTAAATGGCATGCTGGTCAATTGGCAGCATTTTAATAGTAGCATGTTTTGATATAGTGAAATAATATTATCATCATCAAGATGACATCAGAAAGAGATTCTCTCTAAACAAAACACCAGAAAGAAGAACAACAATAAAATTTTTTGCATCATTTGAAGATAGATAAACTAAGGGAAAAGACAACATCCTGGGGCTCATGAAAAGATTCTGTAGCACAATAAAAGGGGAATAATTTCTGAAGATACAGAGGAAAAGCATAGTAGTGAAAATAATTTACTACAGAAACAGATAAAATTTTGGAAATCGTCTTCTTTGTAGTTTCAATACAATTAAAAAATAAACCTAAGAAATGAGAAGTAACGTGTGATGGAAGTCTACAAGTACTTGAGATGGAAAGAAACCATCAGCTAAGGAAAGCTTTTGAGGAAACTACATGATAGAATTAAAATCTGCCTGCAAGCATTGCAGAAAATCTAACCAGTGAGGAAAGAGACAAACTAGATAAATTACTCCAGAATGCACAAGAGTGGAAATGTTTCCCTTACTCTCTCCAGTGACACTTTTATGGCAGCATTCTGTCTCAGAATTCAATGCTGTCCGTGCTCCAACTAGTAATGCATTTAACTGACCTCTCTTTGTGGATGGATAACAGTTCAGAGAAGGAATGTCTCGGGAAGTCTAGACAGGTGAACAAAACCTATACGCAAACTAGAATTCATGGCTGTGGGGCCCTCGATCCAGAGGAGTGGACTCACACAGTGAGTCTGAGGGTCGGAACCTGCATCTTTGCATCAAGGCATCAAATAAGCCAGCTCAACATCAAAACTGCTCAGTCACTCAAGCCAATTATTTACTCTGTTTGTTTCAGCCAGTTAGGTATTTTTTTTTTTTTTTGTCATTGAGATACCACTTCTAAAAGAAACTAAAACCACACAGCAAAACAAAATCATTTAATTTAATCAGGTTCCAAAAGATAATTAGACATAACCATCTCAAGAATGATGAAATTTAAGTCTAAAAGAATGCAAATTAGCATTGTATTGATTTATTATTGAGTTAAATAAAAGTAAACACTTAAAATTCATTTGGAACCCATATAATCCCATGTTTAAAGTAATTCTTAAACTAGAATTTACATTAAAAATGTTTTTTTTTAGATTTATGTGATAATTTGAGCCTAAAATCTCTAATCAATATTACAAAAAACTGAGAAGTTAAGGGTAAAGGACAATGAGAAATGAAGCTTTGTAATTCTCTGATTGTTTAACGGAGAAGCAAAGATATTATTTCATTAACGACTTTCATAGTTAAAACACTTTCACGGGAGGCACTGTGGGGTATAACGGGAAGAAAGGAGTCTTGCAAGCCAGACACAGAATTCTGAGTTTGAAACCATTTCTACAACTCAGGCTTTGCTCTGTGATAATGGCCAGATGGAATTTTTGAGAATTTTTTTTGTCTTTAACATGAGGATTATTATTTCAAATTTGCTGTGTTACCATGACACTAAATGAGAGGATCTGGCTGATCATCAGAAGCCGTCCAGGACTTTTGAGAAACATAAATTTCAGGAAACTGCAATGCAAAAATAAACAGTGGAAGCTAATATTATTGACTAAAAAGTAGTGACAAGGAAGCAGGGGACAGGGAAAAAGAGGAAATATACATATTACATTCTTGTTTGGAATAAAAAACAGAGATAATACGCATGGAATTAAGGACTAAATAGATCATTTGAAATTATAAAGATAATAATGTAAACCTTCCTAAATAACATAAAAACTGAAAATCTATACACCAATTACAAAGCAGCAACTTTCATAAAGAAAAAAAAACAACTGGGAAATGCAATTAAATTGAAACAGAAACCACAAATAGAAGATTTTACTTACCATGTTCAGTCCATGATGGATCTAGAGAACGAAAAGCAAGCAAGGAATACAGATGCCTTGAGAAAAATAATTAGTAAGTTTGAGAATGAAGCTATAGATATGGATATATATGAAGACATAAATAGATATATACACATATATTTTATAAATATATGTAATATATAGGTAATATACCTCTAATTATTTATGGAAAAATATGGAAAGTATGTGTGTATAGTTTTCAAATACCAATGGAAAACTGACAAAAACTGATCACAAATTAAACCACAAAAAACACTTAAGTATATTTCAATATGTAAAATTAATTTTTAAAACTTTTCTTGAATAAAGTAAAACCAGAAATTAATAACAAATCAGAAAACTGCAAAGTTCCAGAGGCCCTTACACCTGGGGTAGAAAGGGCATATATGTTTTGAGGTATCCTCTTAACATCTCTTGGGTCTTAAGGGAAATATATCCAAATGTGCAAACTTTCCCAGAAAAGTGATTATAAAATAATCTCCTAACTAAACTAATCACATATAATAAAAATAAGGATCAGAGAAAAATTCATAGCTTTATATTCTTGTATCAGTAAATAAAAATGAGTAAAAACTACTAATTAAAAATGCATTTCAAAATAAACCAAAAGAAAGCAGTAAGAAAAAAATAATATATTTAATAATATATATATAATAAAATAAAAATAAATGAGTACAAAGACAGCAAAGCAATAAAATTGTAAATAATCCCAAAATAAGAGTAAGATGCCTAACAGATGCGAAGAACACGAGAGAGCACAGGAGGTCTCCAGTGCCCCTTTCCTCTCAGAGGTGGTTCTGAATTTGGCAGTCAATACTGCCCTTACAAAAAAAAAAGTCAAAAAATGAAGAAATAATGGGTGTTTGCCATTTATGACTTTAGCTTAATACCACCTGGAGTATCCTTGAGATGCCACTAGTGAACACCCCTTTGCCTTATTTCTATTGAGCAGGCCTAAGAAAGGCCTGACCGCATCTACAGTAGGAGCCGAGTGGAACAGTGTCACACCAGAGGGAACGGCACAAACGCTCTCCTCTGTCCAGGCGCGGTTGATGGAAGCGTCTGGGCTTTGCTGATATCTGCTATTTCCTAGTCGTCTCTCGCGTGTCAGTCTCTGAGCTGGGGGCTTTACACAGTTTACTTCTTACTGCAAAACTCGCTATAAAACCACTTCAGAGAAGAGAAAACGTCAGAAAGGTTAAGTCACGTGTCCAAAGGCACAACAGTAATTCAAGACTAGGCTTCTCATGCTCCTAAATCTCTCTCTATATTTCTTCCACTTCAAGGAAGTGCTTTGCTTTGAGAAATCATTTTTTGTTTTAACCATTTTTGTACTACTTATAACTGTGTTCTATATAGTCATTTGTCACGTGAGATTGCCAGATGGAAGGAGTGTCACTTTAACCATCACACGTCCGCTCCCACACACATTGCTTTTACATGGAATCGGGTTGATCGAATACGATCCTCAAATGTCCACTGAAGGATCTTCCTCCTTGTGATGTGGGAAGAGCATAACGCAGTCTTCCCTACCTCCTGACAATAATGCCAGAATAAAGTCTCCATTGTTCCTGTAAATAAAATTGCTCTTCTGCCGTCTCTGTGAAAATAAAACAAGGTGCAAGAGATGTGCATAACCACAGATGTGAATATTGACCCGATCTGCAGTGGATTTCTGCTCGTGGAATAACTGTACTATCACTATCATTAATCTCGGAATACCTGAACAGTAAAGAAGCGACCTTCACATTATTTTACATCACTGTACAGCATGTGAGTTACACGATAACACAAATGTTCTGAATATAGACATAATATTATCAACTACGTAATTAAAAAATAAGGAACTAGCTTTGATAAAATGTTATAAGTTTTACTCATTATATTAAAATGAAATATACACTACTAATTATTTAGACATTATATAGTAAAATATCATTTGTGTATTTCACATGTTAAATTGAAATAAACATATTTAATGAGAGTATATTATTTTAAATTATTAGCCATCATATTATCTATTGACTAAATTTGGGGTTTTTTTCTGTACTAAGCAGTAGAAACTGGGTCTTAGATGCTATAACCAATATGCTGGATAAGTAAGATACTGAGATCCTGGTCTGAACAACACCAAGGCTCTATTTAATTGTACAAAAGAGAAGTGATAAGCTTTTTCTTTTTTGCATGAGGAAGAGTGTCCCTGAGCTAACACCCATGTCGATCGCCCTTTGTTTTGTATATGGGATGGCACCACAGTATGACTTGATGATCAGCGTGTAGGTCTGCACCTGGGATCCGAACCCGTGAACCCCGGGCTGCCAAAGTGGAGCACATGAACTTAACCACTACGCCACCAATAAGCTTTTTCTTAATGGCAAAGTCTATCTGGCTTCACAAGACATTTTTTTAAACTTCCCTTTATTGTGTCCTCTGCAGCTGTGCAAAATTGGGCATGCTACTTGATGTCGCTGAGCTTCAAATACATTGACAAAGTGGGAATAAGATGTATACCTCTCAGGGTTGTTATAAGAAGTGCATCCTATAACATATATAAGAGACTAGTGTGGCATCCACATAAAGTAGCAAAGCCAAAATCCAACCTCAGATCATCTGACTACAAAGCCCATTATGGACCCTCTCCTTTGATTAAATGTGTCACCAAAGCCACTCTGTTTCCTCTTCGCTGACTTTCTCTCCTGAACTTGTTAAATAATAGAAAGAATGCAGAAGGAAAACATATGATTTAAAGGTCTGATGTGCCCCAAACCATAAACGGTAGGAACTGGAATATGAATTTCTCAGTAATCCAAGGAGGCTTACTGCAGAAAACTGTACCAACCCAAAGTGAGGATGACTCGCAGGGCCTGCGTGCTGTGGTTTCCGGAGAGAAAAGGAGGGAACTAGGATGCAGAATAAAAGTGAAGCCTACACCTTACTCACCCCCAGTCTTGTAGGAGGCATCCCAGAACCTAGACAGAGGATGGACACATACTCTGGGTGGGAAGGCCAAAGTTCCCCAGTAAACATTTGGTGCCTACAACCGAATTCTTTCTGTATCAGGATGAAGACAATTTTATCACCTTATACCAATTACCGTATAATTTCTTTTTGAGGAAAAATAGACATGCTGACAGAATGCTTTGGACCACATGAACAGTGCATAGTACATGTGTAAAACAATCAAAAGAGCAAGTCTCCCCAGTCTGACTCAATCTTTAAACAGGTGTGGTGTGCACGCCTAGGTACCTTCTGGACTTCACTCACTGGTAGTGTTCTTTTTTTTTTTTTTTTTTGTGAGGAGATCTGCTCTGTGCTAAAATCTGCCAATCCTCTTCTTTTTATTTGCTGAGGAAGACTGGCCCTGGGCTAACATCCGTGCCCATCTTCCTCCACTTTATATGGGACGCCGCCACAGCATGGCTTGCCAAGCAGTGCATCGGTGCGCACCTGGGATCCGAACCAGCAAACCCCAGGCCACCACAGCGGAGCACGCGCACTTAACCACTTGTGCCACTGGGCAGGCCCCACTGGTAGTGTTTTATTTGCACATCTTCTCACACTGGTTGTGCTCTTGATTTTGTTATAGTTATTTATTCTCCTGTCTCATTTTCCCCAATAAATTGAAAGCTTTTTGAGAGTAGGAAATATGTCATTCATTTAATTATTCATCTTTGCATTCAACAAATATTTAAGGAATTGCTATATGCAAGGCTCAAAAACATGTGGAGATTGCAGACTCAGATCTATCCAAACTCGTTGATCTTATAATTAAATGAGTTAATTTTCCCAAAGAAGAAGGGGGACTATAAGACAAAGTCTCTTAATCTGAAATACTAATGGGAAATATACTATAAATTGAAGCATTTTAACAATGTTTACAAGGGACTAGAAATCAATTAGTTTTTAACAGATGGAAACAAGTCAGAGAAGGAATTCATCTTCAGTTTTCACCTCTTCATGGAAACTGATCCTGTGCATATATTTTCTCAATAAGCTCAAAGTGGCTAATGTGTCACACCTACATATTAAAATATTGATGTTCACATTTTTTTATCTTATTCATTTTATTATGGCATTTTTCCTTAAGGACCCACACATAGACGGCAGCACACAGCATGAGGTAAGTGTAATTCAACGATATAAAATAAGAAAATATATCCCAAAGAGAAATGCCAAATAATACAAAAGTGACGTAAACCAATCTGTAGCATACATGGTTCCCCTTTCTTTCATGTTCGATTAACATATTTCTGAATTCAGCCATACTTGTGCTTTCCTTTTTTATTGAAATTTTAACACCTTCTATTATATTATGCCATTTGTTGCTAAACGAAGCTCATTGTGGGGCTATGGATGCAGCCAAAATTATTCATTAAATCTATTGTGGTGGAATGGAATGAAAGGTTTTATTATCAACCTCTTTAATTTCAAGATAGAACTTAGTGGAAATCAATATTAGAGAATGCATAATTGCTAAATCTTCTTAAAATAATAAACTCGTTCATTAAGACAGCCTCCCCCCAATGGTCAGGTCTTAAATCATTGACACGGTCTAATTATTTAGCAAGGAGCAAATCATACCTAGTTCTGTTGCTTTGAGCGATTATATGATGGGATGCTAACATAGTTCTGAACTTGAATTAATTTGAGTATGCATATAAAGTGTTTTAGCAGTAAATTGATTACAGGAAAGATGGTTACACAAAGAGAAAAATGATAGCAACATGCTGATGCTTGGCAAAAATTCTGGTAACTAGCAAGCTGTTTTAACAGGATCAGAATGGGAAATGTACCAAAAGAGTACTCACTGGAAGATAACAGGCAATTTTAAATCTTTTGAATTAAAAGATATTGCAATATGGCTAAAATTATATACAGCACTGTGTATGCATTATCTATGAAAGATGAGACTCTTCATTTGTGCTTTAGTAAGCAGGATTTCTGGGCATAAAAACATCTTTTTAAAAAGTACAAAATGCACTAGGCTGAGTTATTCTCAAGAGTTACATATATCTTATAAACATAGTTTCCTTGGTTTTGAGTTTTTATGGTCTCAGATATTGAAATTTTAGAGAAAAATGTAGAGAAAGATTAAAATAGTGACTATAGGTCAATCTCTATTTTCCTTGTCTATTGATTTCACTAATTAGCTGTGACAATCAAATGCAATGGGCTGCTATTTCCAGATCCAGAGTTTCACTGAGTTTTAAACAATAGTCTATACAAAATTCTTTCTCGTTACCTCTCTTCCTACCAAGAGAATCAACTTAAAGCTAATTGCTCAGTTTGGGCCCCGGGATAGGCAGCTTTCTGCTATTGTCATTTGGACAGAAGGTAATTGAATATAGTCATTAAAAAATGCATACATACATATGCATATACTTATATATGCATACATATATAGATATAAATATATATGTATTTATTTGGGGATCTATCTACCTAACCATTCATCCTCAAATAAATAACCAAATGACTCGTTGGAAGGGAAAACCAAAAAGAAGATTTTGCATAGGAGAAAGGAACCAATAATTTGATTGGAATATTTAATAATCTCAGTTTAATACCTATAGTATTTCCACAGAGGAAAATAAACAATGTCATCACCAATGAACTGAAGGTTTATCTAGATAAAATTCAAAGTGCTTTGTGAATCCCACCTTCACATACAACTCGAGCTACATCATTCCCCGTACTTAAATGCCCTTTTATTTTCTGGTAGCCTAATGACTGGTAAGAATAAAACTGCTCTTATGTTGGCGATGTGCTTGACAATGAGAAGTAGAACACACAGAATTGCTCACGGCAACATTCTAGACAAGCACAAGTCTCCTTATGGTTCTGTTCTGAAAAATTTATCACCATGGATTTCTCTGCTAATTCTCAAAAAACTTACCCTTCACAGGGCACTGCACAAAATTACACATATGTAAAGACCATAAATTAAAAAGCAAAATTAATGAGAACTAGTAATGCACGTTGAACGGATGGTCTCTGAAGCATATGTGAAAATTATGATGCAAAAACAGATTTGTGACTCCTGAATTACTCTCTTCATGGATCAGTTTCAAAAATAATTCTCATATAAATAATATTAATAATAGAAAAAGGTGAAAAGAAGTTGACTTGACAGTTCCAAACAGAAGTAAAACTGAAAATTCTATAAAAATATGGTTCAAATAGTAAAAGTCTTATATAATTGTTTATAGCAATGTGTCTCACGGTTCAGGCACTCAAGAGAAAAATCCTGACTTTCATACATGTCTAGTTGATCTATTAGACAAACAGAGTGTAGATACTATACGCCACACTTGATAATACCGGCTCTAGCCCACTTTCGCTGGTAAAGTAGAGGGCAATATGCACAGTGTTTTAAAGTTTAAGCCTGGAGTCAAACATACCCAGGTTTGATGATCATTTCACCACTCACCAGCTGTGCAGCCCTGGGCATTACGTTACTGTGCCTAACATTCCATGTCTTAGTTTAAATTCTGTAAAGCAGGTAATAATAGTATCTACCGAGTCACACAGGAGGAGCTCAATAAATGTTTTCTGTTATTCTAAGTATTAAATATAATAATGCATGTATATTTCTTTTCCAATTGAGAGAAAACACTCAATAAACAAAAGCTATAGGGGCAGCCCTATTCTTTTTGGCTTTAATTTTGTGAAGTAGGAAAATATAGAGTAAGGTTGACACAAAACTGTCATAAGAACTTGATTTGGACTTCGAGAAGACAAGGGAAGGGGAGAGGAGAGAAGCAGAAAGGGGCAAAGATGGTTAAGAGAATACGGATGACCTTCACTTAGTTTAGGTAAAGAGACTGGCAGAGCGGGAATAGAAGGCCATGTGTCCTACAAAGTCTTTCAGAAAGGATGCAAGGAGGTTAGACACGCAATCGTCATAAATAGCTGTAGAAAATTTAGATGTGCATGAGTACTATTGATAAATGCTAATAGTATATTTGAACAGGAAGCTTCATGTGACTCACCAAAGTTACTCCAAGAGTATTCCCCTCTTTACTGCCATCAAATCCATCTAATCCCATATCCTGTACATCTCTTGAATCTTTCCCCTTCTCATCATTCCTTCTCCAATATCATACCAGGTCCTCATCAATTCTCATCTGAACCATAGAATTATTCTCTTTAATGATCTCTGGCCTACAGCCCTGCCCAGCTCTAAGTCTTCCTCCACAGATAAATCTTTATCATCTATAGAATAGACACTGTGAGTAAATAGAACTGGTTCACCTTTTAGGTGTTTATGCTACTTGGCCCGTAACTCCATTACAGCAACCTGGCACAGCAGAGAAAATACCAAAAAGATCACTAGGCCAAAGCAAACTTGCCATCTACCAGCTGAGTGATTTTGGAGAAAGGACAGTGCTGTGATGCTCTTTCTACTCAACAAAATCTGAATAATTCTACTGCCTTTGAAAGATTATTGTAATGATTTAAATAACATAGGCAAAGGACCTAGTATAATACATATCTTTTCACTAAAGTCTCAATCAACTATGAGCATGAGGTTTATCCCCTGCAACCTCAGTCTCATCCTTTCTTAAGCCAATGTTGACAATGACTAGAAGCATATTAGAAACTCTTAACGAAAGAATTTGTTCTGGACTGGGTTTGCATCCCAAAGACAAGTGTAACTACAGTAATGCCCCCGAACACGCACAAGCTCTCTAAGCTTCAGCCACATCCATAACCCCAAAGGGTTGTTGTCAAAAGTGGTTGTCAAGTCTATAGTCCTTGCCTTACAAACCACTGTTTGGATAAGGCCTTTATGAGCTAGCCGTTGCCAGGCCCTACCTCTCACAACCTTCCCCCATTATCCAGCTAAGAATATGGATCTTAACCACAGTCCTTAATATGTTGACTGTGACCTACTTTATGCAGGACAAAGTCCTTTAACTGAGACAGTAGACGGATACACTAGTAAATGTTTAAGAACTGGCTCTTCGCGGAGGAGAGTGGTGGGCATGGAGACAGAGACTGATCCGTGATGGTTGCCGATATCCATACCGTAAATACTCCCGCCATGTTAAAGGCTAAAAATCGGTCCTCATTGAACATGGAGTTAAGAGAGGAACTTAATCAGCTTTCACAGTCAGCTTTGTCATTGAGCTTACCTACCTTTGACAGAGCAAGCATGGAAACTCCTACCTGGAAGTACCATTCCTACCTGAGCTGACCCTCTGATACCAATTCTAGATTGCACCTGAACTTTCTTTATGCCTTTAAACGATTTCCTGGATGTGTGGCCTCCTGTTTAGGTGTCATCTCTCTTTTCAAGGCCTCTTCTCTCACCTCTGCTGGTTCCCAGCCTGCTGAGTGCAGAGGTTCAGCACGCCCTCTGGCCATACCTTTAGTGATTATGCAGTAGGAGAATGTAAGATACGCAGCAATTATCATTCCAGCAGAGATTTATAGGCCTATGGCATAACAAAAATTGTAGAAATTTCTTTTGAGTAATTAATTGGGCTTTGTAATAGAAGAGTAAAACAATGTAAAATTAATCTTACTAGATATCCTTCTCATATTGCAGACATTATCCAGAATTAGACTTTTACCTTGTTTTTATTTATTTTCTAACCTGTCTAGAAGATATGCTCTATTAGAATGGATAATCTTTCATAGAAAGTCATTGCTTAAAAAAAAAATTTTCTGTCCATGATAATCGCTTCATTGTAATGCTAATTATTTACACTTTAAACAAACAATTGGAGGACCTACTGTGTCCCAAGTGAAATCCTGGAAAGGTTCCATATACATAGTTTCAATTCCTCAGAATTTAAAATATATGGGTTTACAAGGCTGTACCACGGGTATTGTAGCAAAAGTATCTAAAGTGAGGAAGAAGGAATAAAGATTAACATCTATGGTCTCAGTTTCCTCAACTCTCATACATAGATAGTTTTATCTGTCCTGCGTTCCTTACAAACTTATTTTGAAGCCCAAAGGAGATGCTCTCTGTGGTAGTTGTCAGACGATTCTAAAGAAATATACAAATGTAAAGTATTATCTCATACCATTTTATATCATACCTTTCATACAGTAGGTGCTCAATTAATGCTTGTGGAAGCTATCAGTAAAGAGAACTATGAAAAGACTAAAAGAGAAAATTTTATTTTAAAATTCTTCTGGAAAAATCTGAGTGATAAAACATGGATAGATTCCTTTATTTGATAATAAATTTCCCCTTAAGGAAATCATAACACCTGCAGAGAGAGAGACTCATGCTCCTGGGGAGATAGACTTTATGGCAGGTAATTGTAGGTGGCCTGACAGTTCCTGTTGATCCGATATCTTCTAGAAAGCTGGATTTACATCATGAAGGGACAGGAACCATTGTTACCTCTAATTCAATAGTGGCTTTTTGCAATTCTATTCCCATTCAATTGTGGCACAGACATTCAATTATAATGGTGCTGAGATGACTAATCTCAGTAGCACTAGATTTATAATAAACTGCCTCCTTTCTTATTATCAGGGAAGACAAAAATGTTACTTCTTTACAAGTTTAGATTATGGATTAAATGAAGAACTATATATCTAAAAGTTAAAAATATAACAAAAGTAATAGCTTACGGATGGATTGCAATTCTCAAGGTACAATGAGAATTTCAAGAAGTCAATTTTAGGATTGAAATTTGACCTTAAAGGTACAAAAGACAATTTACAACCTTCCTGAGGCCTACTTTACCAGAAAGAGACATTTATGGCTTCTCCATTTTACAAGTTTCCATGGAGATATGACATTGGTCTGTCTACTTCAGCATCATTGTTTAAATCTCAAGTCCAGTACTTTCCCACATATGGACCTGCCTTCTAATTTAAGTAGCCATAAAGCATCCAGATGGAACTCCCTTTGTTGTCTTCACGGCAGCACAGCACTGTTTCTGTGTCTATCTTCTCATATTCTTTTTGGCTCTTCTCTTACTACCTAAGTCTAATTCCTGCCCCAGTGCTCTGGACCTCATCCTTGCCCACGTTCTCCAGACCCTCATTCCAACTAGTCTTCTGGCTTTTTCTATTTCCCTCCATCCACTGCTCCGCCTCTTGCAACATTCAGTCACTCACAGTACGTTTGCATATGAACAAATCACCAAATTATTTTGCTTTTTTTGTTGTTCTCATCATTCTCCAGCATTTTGGGGGATTTGACCCCACTAGCCTTTTCCATTTGCTCTGCCTCCTCCTACTTCTTTTGTGAGCATGCCAAGCACCTCATCCTGCCATGAACCTTCACTTCTGTTACCTCAGTCATTATATTTAATGGATGCCCAGAAAATCTGAACACTCAGCCCTGAGTTTTTATCTTTTTCCAGCCCCATATTGGCAGGATCTAAACTATCTGATTAAAGCAGCCTGCATTAGATCTGTTCCATCACTGCTCATTTCAGCCCCCGGTTCCCACATTCATACATCTGGGTGCCCCGTGAAACCACACTTTGGATTTAGCTTCTTCTTTAAAAAGAAGCAAATTTTAATCAACCTTCATTAGGATGAGGGGGAAATGGGCTCAGCTGAAATAGGCTTCAGGAAAGAGTTTAGAAAATGCACAGCATGGCAACACTGATCGCCACTTTTCCGCATTTGTTTCCCCAACCCAGAAAAGGACAGAATGTCCACGGTGCGCAATCTTAGGGGGTATGCCAAAGTCAGGCTTATGCTGGGTTTGGTTTTTGCAATATCTAAGAATTCTAATGTAAAGAAAGAACATGACATCCGGGAACCAGAGCTCAACCCCAGGTTAACTGGGAGATACTAAGCAACAGCTTCCTCAGCCACACTCCACTTCACCCTCTGCTCATCCTAACAATGCCATTAGACCTGTAGGGCTTCACTCAAGTGACTATACTACCTGGGGGATAAACAGGCTCCGGGAACCTGGGCAAATTGTTACATACTTGGGATTAGATTAGCAGGCAACAGCCTGATGTCCACACAGGTGGTATGGATGGAGGAAAGGCTAAATCTATCTTCATGTTTCACTAGCTACTAAGCCAAGAATTTCTGGACAAAAATTATCAAGAGGGAAAGGAATTTCTCTTTAGTCTTCCTGTCCAGGCTACCTCCTCATGAGTAAGGTTACTCTCAAACTGAGTCTGCAAATAGCTGGAGGATGGGGGACCTTGGTCAGCTCATTCAGTCTCCTGTCTGATGCACGGATTCCTCCAGATAGAAAAGAATCCTTTTCTCTATAAAGCCGTTATCCAGCCTATTTAAGCCTTCCGGTAAAAGAACACTATCTCCCAAGGCAAATCTATTTTATTCTTAGCAGTTTTTTTCTCCTTGATTTCTGACATATTGCTTATTTAACCGTAGCTTAAACATCTAGCTCTGTATCACAGGCTTGTTTTAACACATTGTTCTCAACTCTGGTTGCATATTAGAATCAGTATGGGCACTTAAAAAAATACCAATGCCTGAGCCCTATCCATGGGGATTCTGTTTCCCCATGCTGTATTGGGGTATAGGTCTAGGGTCTGGGGTATATTGATAACTTTTCAAAGCTCTCTAGGTGAAGTGAATGAGCAGCCACAGTTTTCCAATCCACTTCTTTAAGCTTTGGTGCCTATATAACCCCTAAAGCACACAGTTACCACATTAGAAAGCCAAAGCGCAGTCCCATATCTTTCTCTATGTTCTCCTGGCTCTTTCAAGTTTGGAGAAATTCTACCTGAAATATTGTTTATTTATTGAAAACAATTATTAAGTACCTGCTATGTGTCATGTATTGGGATAGGTACCAAAAAAAAGTGATCAACATACATTTTTTTTGTCCTCAAAAAGCACATATTTGAGTGGAAGAAATAAATACAAAAGCATGTAATTGTAATATATTTAGATAAATGTAAATTAAAAAAAAAACAGATGATCATTTTGGAAGCACAAAAGAGAAACAAACAACCCGAGGTGAAAGGAGAAGGTGGATGGGGAGGTTTCCTTTGAATGAGTCTGAAGGAATGAGTGAGAGTTTGTCAAGGGGATGAGGTAAGGCGATCCATGTGGAAAGGCCAAAGCTAAGGCAGGGAGTTAAGAAATAATGTTGCAATCCTGGGGCTATACATCAATATTTTGGTGTTGCTAGAGCAGAAGTGGAGTGATAGAAGGGCAAGAGAGGAAGCTGAAAAAGAACACAAGATTTAGAACATGTGGGGACTTGTATGTGCCATGTACATGAACTTGAATTCCATCCTATGGGAACAGGAAAACATTGAAGGGCTTGAAGCAAAGGAGCTACTGTCATATAAGACTGAGTGGGTGTTGAGTGGATTTACGCAAGATGACACTGTGCAAAAGAGTTAGAAAGTTTTGCCAGTGATCCAAGGAAAAATAATTGGAATCTCAAGAAGGAGGTCTTAAAGAAGACAAGAAGACTACAAAGGGAAAGTAAACTATTTAGAGGTAAAAATCAGTAGGACTTTATGGATGAAGAGATGTTAGAGATGAAAAAATGGCTGACATTGAGATAAAGAATTTACAAAGAACTTGTCATATAAAATATTTACCCAAAACATTGGAAAGCAGGTGAAGCCAAAGAGTGAATACAAATCCTCATTAAGAAAGAACATTGAAGATGAAACTAAATAAGCAAAAAAAATATTGTCTTATCCAACAGGTGGGGATTAGGACTGAAAAGAGTAGATAAATGTTAAAATGCCAGAGTCCAGTTAAAGTAGAGAATAGTGTGGAAATAAGGCAAAGGCATCTAAGACTTTTTGCCTTAAATCAGGTGAATTTCTGTTAGGTGTTGGTGACTGCTTTAGGAAAGAGGGAATGAGTATTTTGGAAAGAGGTGTGTATTTAGGAAAAAGGGAATAGGTGTGAGATAAATACACAAGGTCCAGGTGTACACAATTATTCTCATACGTTTATTTTTGCTTTACTATCTTTGTTTATCATCTAACCATTGAGAAAATCTAACTACCAGGCTAGTTTTATTTCTGACTCACTCTAGGATATTCCCTCCCTGCTGTCTCATCACCATCTGAAATTCTAACTGCCTCAGGGTGAACATTCTCTTCCTCCAAAGACCAGCTCCCTTCTGTATGTGTTTCTCTTTGTGGTATTACCATCCTTATGCCAGTCATCTAGGATAGAAAGTTTTGATATAAGGAATTAAAATGCAGGAAAAACAGAAATTTCTCAACTATATCAGTACGTCACTTTGTTGAAAAAAAGAACACTTTTAAACATTTTCCTTTCTCCTTTAGTCACATTATCACTACCTAATCTGAGTCTTTACCAATACACACTTTATTTGCACTAAATAATTATAACAGTTCTCCCTGGCTTATCTTTTCTCTGTCCATGATTCTTTGAACATTCAATTGACAAAATAATCTCCCTAAGTCTCTCCTTTTCCCCTACTGTTTCCCTATACAAGGATTTTCTTTGCTTCCTGAAACAAGTTCAATTTTCTCTACTAAGTTTGTGAGGTCCTCTGCAATTTATTCTTACCCATTTTTACCTAACTTTATTTCAACTATACTTCCTAACATATACCTTAAAGTCTTAGCAGGAGAGTGGCTTTTAATCTCCCCAGAAAATATTATGTTAATGTGTATTTTAAGAATCAATTATAGAGTTATTGAAAAAAATCATTACATTTGCTCCACAATTTGGGTTCCCTAGAGAATGTCTCAGTTTCCAAGATTTGAAAGAGGTCACTCTTAATAAATGAAAAAGGGAAGAAATATAAGTGTCCCTAGAATCACAATGTATGTAATATGGGCCAAATCCATGGCATGAAATTGAATAAGAAATTTTATACAGTTATAGAAGTAATACAAAACAATTATTTTTCCTGAACTGTCAAAAAACCATACATAAAGGTAGCATTGTGTTGGAGTGATGTAAGCGACATGGTGGAGTAACCTATTCTCTTTATCTCTCCCTATTTGACCTACAGCTAAATGGACATTCATTGACCAACGGAGGATACCCACTATCCACACAGCACAAGAAGAAACCTGAAAGACCCACACAGCTATACATCTGAAGGTGGATGGACTGGCCCCCGGGGAAGTGGTGGAGATAGGTGAGCACTCCTCTACCCTTCCCTGGCAGCCCTGTGCACATGCTCAAATGCTTTCCAGGCTGGCGTGAGTGCCCATACTACCACCGCAGCACCAAAAGTGGGAACATGCCTCAGTGAAACTGTGGGAAGAGGTGACAGCAGCTCCGGGCCTGTGTGCAAACAGTTTCCTGGCCAGCGAGAGAGCCCACCCTACTTCTGCAATCCCAATGAATGTTCTAGGCTCAAACCCATCAAAAAGCCCCACCCACCAAGCACAGCAGCTGGCATAACCATAAGAAGAGGCAGCAGCAGGTCTAAGCATGGCACGTGAACACTTTCCTGGCTGGTGCGAGAGTCCATAGTAATGCTGCAGCCCCACAAGTGGGAATGTGCCTCAACACAGCAGCAGCCCTGAGTCCACATACAAATGTTTTCCCAGCTGGTGGGAGCACCCACTGTACCCACACAAATTCCAGAAGATGGGGTGGGATCAGAAACATGGCTCTTGCTTCCCACCACTGGTAGCAGGTGGGATCTGCCACCTGATACTACTACAAATGCACCAATAAAAGATTAGTTCATCAAACTCCATGAGAAACTACAGCAACAATTCAGACCTGAAGGAAAATGATAAATTTCCAGAAACCAACTCTGAAGTCACAGAAATTTACAATCTAAATGACAGAGAATTCAAAATAGCTGTTATAAAGAAATTCAATGTGTTACAAGAAAACACAGAAATACAGTTTAATGAGCTCAGGAATAAAATTAATGAGAGGAAGGAATACTTCACCAAAGAGATTGCAACTATAAAAAAAAACAAGCAGAAATTCTGTATGTGAAGAATACAATTAATGAGATAAAAAATAATCTAGAATCATTAAAAATTAGAGCAGATATTATGGAGGACAGATTTAGTGTTTAGAGGATACAAATATAGAAATGCTTCAGGTAGAGGAGAGAGAACTAAGATTTTAAAAATATGAAGGAATCCTTCAAGAAATATCCAACTCAATTAGGAAAAGCAACAAAACAATTATAGGTATTTCAGAGTGATAATGGAGGGAGAAAGGAGCAGAGAGCAATTATTTCTTCCTGTTCAAAGAAATAATAGCTGAGAAATTCCCAAACCTGGGGAAGGAACTGGACTTTCAAATACATGAAGACAATAGAACTCCTAATTACATCAATGCTAAAAGATCTTCTCCAAGCCAAATAAAAATAAAATTGGCAAAAGTCAATGACAAAGAAAAAATATTAAAGGCAGCAAGGCAGAAGAAAATAACTTACAAAGGAGCCCCTATCAGGCTTTCAGCAAATTTCTTGGCAGAAACTTTACAGGTTAGGAGAGAATGGAATGATATATTCAAACACTGAAAGAAAAAAACGCAGCCAAGAATGCTCTATCCAGTGGAACTATTCTTGAGATACTATGGAGACATAAAAGTTTTCCCAGATAAACAAAAGCTGAGCATCACCACTAGACCTCCCCTACAAGAAATGATTAAAGATGTCCTCACACCTGAAACAAAAAGGCAAAGGGCTACAAAGCTTTGAGCAAGGAGATAAATAGATAAAATCAGAAAACTGTAACTCTCTATCAGAACAGGGTAGCAAATAATTATAACTTAAAGGGAAGGAAAGTGTCAAAAGTAAATATGAACACTTCAACATAGTCACAAACTCACAAAAGAATAATTTGTGACAACAATAACTCAGAAGGGGAAGAGGAAATGGATGGAACCTGCTTAGGCTAATGGAGATAACAGGCTACCAGAAAATGGAATATCTCATCTACAAGATCTTATATACAAACCTCATGGTAACAACTAAACAAAAAATCAGAACAGAGCCACAATTCATAAAAAAAGAGAAAACTGAGAAAACCTCCACAGAAAACCACCAAAATGAAATGGCAGTCAGAAATACAAAGGAAGAGAAACAATGGAAATATAGAACAACAGAAAACAAGATATAAAACGGCAGTATTAAGCCCTCATACATTAATAATCACTCTAAATGCAAATGAATTGAATTCTCCAATCAAAAGGCACAGAGTGGCAGGATGGATTAAAAAACAAGAACCAACAATATGCTGCCTCCCGGAAACACATCTCAGCTCTAAAGACAAACATAGGCTCAGAGTGAAGGGATGGAAGACGATACTCCAAGCAAAAGGCAGACAAAAGAAAGCAGCTGTTGCCATACTCATATCAGACAAAGCAGACTTCAAGATAAACATGACAACGAGAGACAAAGAGGGGCAGTACATAGTGATAAAAGGGACATTCCATCAAGAGGATATGCACTTATGAAAAGATATGCACCTAAACCAGGAGCACCAAAGTAGATAGAGCAACTATGAACAGACCTAAAGCGAGAAATTAACAGCACACAATAATAGGAGGGGACCTCAACATCTCACTTACATCAATGGATAGATCATCCAGATAGAAAGTCAACAAAGAAATAGTGGATTTAAATGAAATGCTAGATAGATGGACTTAATAGATATGTAGAGAGCATCCCATCCAAAAACAGCATAAGCAGAATATACATTCTTCTCAAGTGCACATAGTACATTCTCAAAGATAGACCATATGTTGGGAAAAAAGGGAAGCCTACATAAATTTAAGAAGATTGAAATCATATCAAGCATTTTTCCCGTCACAATGCTATGAAACTAGAAATCAACTACACAAAAAAAAACTGGGAAAGTCACAAATATGTGGATACTGAATAACTTGCTACTGAACAACCACTGGATCAATGAAGAAATCAAAGGAGAAATTTAAAAATACCTAGAGACAAATGAAAATGAAAATACAACATACCATCTCTTGTGGGATGCGGCAAAAGCAGTTATAAGGGGGAAATTCAAAGCAATACAAGCCCACCTCAACAAACAAGAAAAATCTCAAATAAGGAATCTTAAACTATACCAAACAGAACTAGACAAAGAAGAACAAACGAAGCCCAAAGTCAGCAGGAGAGAAATAACAAAAATTAGAGCAGAAATAAACAAAATAGAGAATAAAAAAACAGGAGAAAGCATCAACGAAACTAAGAGCTGGTTCTTTGAGAAGATAAATAAAATTGACAAACCCTTAGCCAGACTCCTTAAGAAAAAAGAGAGAAGACTCAAACAAGTAAAATTAGAACTGAAACAGGAGAAATTACAACAGATACCACAGAAATATAAAGGATTATAAGAGAATACTATGAAAAACTATACAAACTGGATAAACTGGAAGAAATAGATTCTTAGATATACAATCTCCCAAAACTGAAACAAGAAGAAATAGAGAATCTGAATAGACCAATCTACGATATCAAAAAGAGTAAAGAGATTGAAAAAGTAATAAAAAACCTCCCAAAAAACAAAAGTCCAGGACCAGATGTCTTCTCTGCAGAATTCTACCAAACATTCAAAGAAGATTAAATACCTATCCTGCTCAAACTGTTCCAAAAAGTTGAAGAAGACAGAACGCTTCCTAACTTATTCTATGTGGCCAACATTTTGATACCAAAACCAGACAAGGACAACACAAAGATGGAAAATCACAGGCCAATATTGCTGATGAACTTAGATGCAAAAACCCTCAAAAAAATATTGGCAAACCAAATACAGCAATACATTAAACAGATCATACACTGTGATCAAATGGGATTTATACCAGGGACCCAGGGATGGTTCAACATCAGCAAATCAATCAGTGTGATACACCACATTAACAAAATGAGGAATAAAATTCACATGATCATCTCAATAGAGGCAGAGAAATTATTTGACAAGATCCAACATCCATTTATGATAACAACTCTCAAGAAAATGGGTATCGAAGGAAAGTACCTCACCATAATAAAGGCCACATATGGCAAACCCACAGCCAAAATCATACCTAATGGTGAAAACCTGAATGCCATCCCTCTGAGAACATGAAGAAGACAAGGGTGCCCACTCTCGCCACTGTTATTCAACATAGTACTGGAGGTTTGGACCAGAGAAGTTAGGCAAGAAAAAGAAAGAAAATGTATCCAAATTGGAAACGAAGAAATGAAACTCGCTGTTTGCAGATGACATGATTTTATATATAGAAAACCTAAAGGATCCACCAGAAAAATATTAGAAATTATCAACTATAGCAAAGTTTCAGGGTACAAAGCAAACTTACAGAAATCAGTTGCATTTTTATTCTCTAATAATGAACTAGCAGAAAGAGAAGTCAAGAATACAATCCCATTTACAATCACAACAAAAAGAATAAAATATCTCAGAATAAATTTAACTAAAGAGGTGAAAGACTTATACACTGAAAACTATAAGACATTATAGAAAGAAATAAAAAAAGATGTAAAAAAACGGAAAAATATTCCATGCTCAGGGATTGGAAGAACATACTTAAAATGTTCATATTACCTAAAGCATTCTACGGATTCAGGGCAATCCCAATTGGAATCCCAATGACATTCTTCACTGAAATAGACCAAAGAATCCTAAAATTTATATCGAACAACAAAAGACCTCAAACAGTTGAAGCAATCAGGAGAAAAAAAGAACAAACCTATAAACATCACAACACAGAACTTTAAAATATACTACAAAGCTATAGTAATCAAAACAGCGTGGTACTGGCACAAAAACAGATGCACAGATCAATGGAACAGAAATAAAAGCCCAGAAAAAAAACCTCACACATATGGACAGCTAGTCTTCAACAAAGGAGCCAAAAATATACAACGGGGAAAGGAAAGTCTCTTCAATAACTCGTGTTGGGAAAACTGGACAGCCACGTGCAAAAGAATGAAAGTAGACCATACACATCTTGCATCATACACAAAAATTAACTCAAAATGGACGAAAGATTTGAATGTAAGACCTGAAACCATAAAACTCATAAAAGAAAATATAGGCAATACACTCTTTGACATCGGTCTTAGCAGCATCTTTTTGAACACCATATCTACTCAGGCAAGGGAAACAAAAGGAAAAGTAAACAAATGGGACTATATCAGACTAAACAGCTTCTGCAAGGCAAAGGAAACCATCAGCAAAACAAAAAAAAAACAACCTACCAACTGGGAGATAATATTTCCAAATTATATATCTGACAAGGGGTTAATTTCTAAAATATATTAAAAACTCATACAACTCAACAACGTAAAAACAAACAACCCCATCAAAAAATGGGCACAGGATATGAACAGACATTTCTCCAAAGAAGATATACAAATGGCCACAGATACGTGAAAAGACATTCAACATCACTAATCATTAGGGAAATGCAAATCAAAACTACAATGAGATATCACCTTATACCTGTCAGAATGCCAATAATTACCAAGACAAAAAATAACAAATGCTGGAGAGGATGTGGAGAAAAGGGAACCCTCATTCACTGTTGGTAGGAATGCAAACTGGTGCAGCCACTATGGAAAACAGTATGGAGATTTCTCAAAACATTAAAAATAGAAATACCATACAACCCAGCTATCCCGCTAATGGGTATTTATCCAAAGAACTTGAAACCAACAATTCAAAGAGATGTATGCATCCCTACGTTCATTGCAGTATCATTCACAATAGCCAAGACATGGAAGTGATATAAGTGCCCTTCTACAGATGAATGGATAAAGAAGATGTGGTATATATATATATATATATATATATATATATATATATATATATAATGGAATTTAAAATCTTCACCCATTATCTATCAAGAAGTCAGATCATGTAACAATGACATTTTAATGTAAATTAAAATTAACATTTGAATGTAATGAAGTATGAGTTCATCACACAGTAAGGATGTCTCATTCAATAAGTTTCTAATTTTTATATTTGTATACATACACATGCTGTGTGTGTATGTTCCAAATGATGATATAAAAGGTTAACATGTTTTTTATATGTGGGTAAGAGTTTTAAAAGTTTCAAAGCCTCTGCTTTACCTCATTGAATTGTCATAAAAACCCTGCTATAGAGGCATCATCCCAACTTTGCAGATGAGGAAACAGACTAAAAGATATTAACTCAGCTTCTTCACAACTGTGGAAGTAGAGAAATTAGCGTTCAGATTCAGGTGAAATGACCCCAAAGTCAATACTGTCCACTGTCCCACACTCTCCGATCTCCTGCAACTACATCCTGGACTCAAATTTTAAATGATATGATACCCTTGAAGGTCAGATTACTCTTTGCAGAAATTGTTGTTGATGAATTTGTCTTTGTAACCCCAATTGAACTCATATCAATAAAGCAAAACTATATTTTAAGAACACTTAGTGTAAGAAAATCTGATATTATGGAACAGATAAATTAGGAAGCTTTTCCTCTTTTTAAGTTTATAGAAGATTCCATGGAGGTTCTCAGGCACATTACAATTCAAATTAGAAAAATTGGGCCCATGTAGACTCTATGCACATCTATTTTACCATCAAGAACATATGAATCACTACAAAACATTTTAGTCTATATTCATTTTTGGTCAAGCTAGAGTTTCATGAAACCAGGTTTAATGTTAAGGGCAGAAAAGGCATGGGCTGGGAAAGCATTAGCAAATTGAAAATTATCATCACACGTGAGCATATACACCTTTTCAGAAACGAAATGGATCCTTGGAGCTGTTATTGTCTTTGAATATTTTTGAGAAATGGTCTGGGAGATAAGATTCTTACTGAAAGTGAAAGGTGGGTACATCTGGGAATGAAGTCACAGCTCCCAACAACTTCAGTTTCCAGTGCAATAATTATGTGAAAACCACTTTCACAGTAGAGAATAATAGTATGGTTATATGTAGGTGAATTGTACTGTTGCCGAATTAATGGTACTTCCGGTAAACACGAGTGCAGAACTTTCCAAAGAGAAATCTGTCAAACTAGTAGAAAGAGATGTGAGAGATATACAACGTATACCCTCATCACCCAAATCCAGGAAAATGATGACTAAATAGGAAAAAACAATGTCACTGCCTAATATTATATAACTAGCTGTGGCAGACTAACGTTAGGTCCTCCTTTTGTGGGCACACAGCTAAATGCCCCTTCCCAGTCTCCCTGGAGTCGGTGGGGCCGTGCGACTGAGTCCCACAAAGAACGTGAGCTGAAGTGAGCGATGCCTGGCCTGGCCCTACACCCTCTTGTGAGATCATCCCTGCTCTTCCTCTCTTCGCTCACCTTGAAGCCAAAGGTAGAAATGGTTTTCCTGCTGATCTGAGCTCAACTGCTATCTAAGTGACAAACAGACCTTCACTGTGTTAAATGACCGGGATCCGGGGTTTGCAGCAGCCAGCCTACCACAAGTGTCAAAGGTCACCTCCAGTAAAGAATGATACAAGGTCCAGCAGGCGCATCTAATATTAAAAGCCAGTATCATGCTATGATTATTCTACATAAATAGCATTTACCTTATTTTCCTTTCCTGAAAGTATTTATAATGAAAGCAAACAGCAAGAGTTATTTTTAGTATCACCGTATGGCGCCAAAACCAGACAGCTGATCCACAGCTGCTGCTGTTTTCACCTTTATTCCTCCTCAGGCCTCCTCTCCCGCCTCGTCTTGCCTTTCAGTGGTCTTACTCTTCCTCGCATCTCTCACGTCTCCCTTACTCTAAGTGTCCTTGGGTGCCCTCTGGAACATGGTGGCTGAGACAGCAGGATGGCATCCCAGCCAACCCAGACCCTGTTTGTACACGTGGAGATCGTGCATTTCATTAGACAGATCATTACACATAGTCATTACCTCTTCCGTTCCGATTGATGAAGCTATGAGTACTGCTGTGTATCCTGTGACAGATCCCAAAATAGACCATGAAAGCTGGAATCAAGAAACAGTGAACAGGCTCTGCACTTTTCCCGACCTACGTCAAGGAGGGGACAACTCTTTTGTAGCAGTTGAAAGTAGGTATACATTTTTGCGAGTAATTTCAGGTGAGAACAAAAATGTTTTCCTTTCTTTCCTAAGAAACACCAATAATGGAGGCGGAGTCAGGATGGCAGCGTAGGCAGACTCTGAACTCACCTCCTCCCATGGACACAGCCAATTTACAACTACTCTTGGAAAAATTACCCCTGAGACAGAACTGAAAACTGGATAAGAGGAACTCCTGCAACAACGGACAATCCTAGCTGAGGTGGAAGAGGCAGACACTCCCTTCCGGAGAGGAAAAACGCCTCCTTCACAAGCAGCCAGCTTCACGGCCGCCGGGAGCAGCTCACAGGTATGCAGCCTCCCTGGAGGCGGGGGGCCCTGAGCCCGGGAGCGCCCCCGCTGTGGGCATTTTGTGGACCCAGCAAAATCGAGACCAGTGGCGTAATATCTGACTTTGCTGCTACTAAAGCATTGGGGAGGACCCCCAGAAAACCCGGTTCACAAAGAAACTAAAACCGGCTCTTAAAGGGCCCGCGCACAAACTCACCCATTCCAGAAAGCATCCTGAAATCACCAGAAAGAAAGGTGCACAGTGCTTTGGTGACAAGAGACTCACCTAATAGGCCCTGAGTGCATCTCAGTGAGGGGTGAGACCTCTCCAGGGACTGGGACATTGGCGGCGGCCATTGTTGTGGCCTGGTGTGAGCGTGCTGACACAGACGCCATTGGAGTTCTCCCTGAGGCCTGCTAGCCCAGGGTCTGCCCCACCCGCTAGAGCACCGATTTAATTCAGCTCAGCCAGGGCAGGCAGCCCACCCTAGAGACTGGCCCCACTCAACAACAAGACCTCAGGCAACGTGTGGGCCTGCATAGATTGGTGACTGGATTCTCTGCAGCCTGGCAACTGAGCTGACTTGAGCAGGGCAGGGTGTGCACAAGGAGCAGGTGGAGAGTGTGGGGTGGTGGCGGAGTGTGTGGGGCTCCCGCCGTGGAGAGACTGGGTCTGCTTGGGGGTCGGGGCGCTCACACGGGGCTGACCTGTGTTGACTGTGTGTGTGGATCTGTGGGCAACAGGGCTTGTCAGCTGCAGAAGACTTGTGCTTCTCAAAGACCCACATAGGAGGTTTGCCCCACCTTCCAAAACCTGAAACAATTGGGTGCTCCTGTGCCTGAGGCCAGCCCCACCCAGCTGCAATCCTCAGAGAGCTGACAAGAGACCTAATAGGCTAGAGGCTTACAGCAATTGTAAGGCCCTGAGCCTAACAACCTGCCACGCTGGGGGCCTACTCACTTAAAAGAAATACTGCAACACAAATGTGGTATTAGAACTTGCAGCCAACTGTGCTGGGGCTCCCCACACCTGATAAAGAGACTGAAGGGCCCACAACAACTACAAACAGCTGAGCATAACAACAGCTGGCCAGGAGCATAACTCAGCCTCCCTGGGCGCTGAGGGACACACGTAGCCCACATAGGGGTCACCCCTGGAACATTGAGAACTGAGGGAAGCACACTGGAAACCTCCTAAGGCATTACTTACATAAGGTCACCTATCCAAGAGCAGGAGACGTAGCTGACCTACCTAATACATAGACACAAGCACAGGGAAAGAGGCAAAATGAGGAGGCAAAAGAATAGATTCCAAGTAAGGGAACAGGACAAAACCCCAGAAAAGGAACTAAGTGAAACAGAAATGAGCAACCTACCTGACAGAGAGTTCAAACTAAGAGTGTTAAGGATGCTCACTGATCTGGGGAGAAGAATAGATCAACTCAGTGAGAATGTCAACAAAGAAAGGGAAGATATAAAAAAGAACCAATCAGAAATGAAGAATACAATACTGGAAATGAAAAATTCATTAGAGGGACTCAAAAGCAGAGTAGAGGATACAGAAGAACGGATCTGTGAGCTGGAAGAAAGACTAGAAGAAATTACCCAAGGTGAACAGGTAAAAGAGAAAAGAATTAAAAAGAGTGAGGACAGTCTAAGGGACCTCTGGGACAAGATCAAGCACACTAACATCCGTGTTATAGGTGTCCCGGAAGGAGAAGAGCGAGACAAGGGGGCAGAGAATCTATTTCAAGAAATAATAGATGAAAACTTCCCTAACCTAAGGAAGGAAGCAGACATCCAGGTACAGGAAGCACAGAGAGCCCCAAACAAGATAAACCCAAAGAGGCCCACACCGAGACACATCATAATCAAAATGTCCAGAATTAAAGATAAAGAGAGAATCCTAAAAGCCGCAAGAGAATGTCAAGTTACATACAAAGGAAACCCCATAAGGCTATCAACTGACTTCTCAGCAGAAACCTTACAGGCTAGAAGAGAATGGCATGATATATTTAAAGTGCTAAAAGAAAAAAACTTACAGCTAAGAACTCTACCCAGCAAGGTTATCATTCAAAATGGAAGGAGAGATCAAAATTTTCCCAGATAAGCAAAAATTAAAGGAGTTTGTCACCAAGAAACCAGTGCTACAAGAAATGTTAAAGGGACTGATTTAAGGGGAAAAGAGAAGACCACAAATAGGAAAAATTATCTATTTCCATGATTAGAACGTAATGGATACAAATGCACAAAAATGAGGTTAGATATGATATCAAAAACATAAAAGGAGGGAGGAGGGGAGTTAAAGAGTACAGCTTTTAGACAGAGGTCAAACTAAAGTGACCATCAATTCTGTATAGAAGAAGCAAGGAACAGAGAAGGACTACTACAACACTGAGAAAAAAAAACAAAAAAAGTTAAAAAATGGCAGTAAGTACATACTTATCAATAGCTACTTTAAACGTCAATGGACTCAAAGCTCCAATTAAAAGGCATAGGGTGGCTGATTGGATAAAAAAACAAGACCCATATATATGCTGCATACAAGAGACACACTTCAGACCTAAAGACACTCACAAACTGAAAGTGAAGGGATGGAAAAAGATACTCCACGCAAATGACAATGAAAAGAAAGCTGGGGTAGCAGTACTCATATCAGACAAAATAAACTTTAAAACAAAAACTGTCAAAAGAGACAAAGAAGGGCATTACATAATGATCAAGGGAACAATCCAACAAGAGGATATAACACTTGTAAATATCTACGCACCCAATGTAGGTGCACCTAAATATATAAAGCAATTATTAACAGACATAAAAACAGAAATAGACAGTAACACAATAATAGTAGGAGACTTTAACACTCCACTTACACCAATGGATAGATCATCCAAACAGAAGATCAATAAGGAAACATTGGCCTTAAACGACACACTAGAACAGATGGACCTAGTAGACATATACAGAGCATTCCATCCAAAAACTGAAGAATACACATTCTTCTCAAATGCACATGGAAGATTCTCCAGGATTGATCACATATTAGGCCACAAAACAAGTCTCCATAAATCTAAGAAGATTGAAATAACACCAAGCATCTTTTCTGACCACAACGGTATGAAACTAGAAATCAGCTATAGGAAGAAAATCAGAAAAGCCACAAATACATGGAGATTAACAAAATGCTACTGAACAACGACTGGGTTAACGAAGAAATCAAAGAAGAAATCAAAAAATACCTGGAGACAAATGAAAATGAAAATACGACATGCCAGAATTTATGGGATACAGCAAAAGCGGTTCTAAGAGGGAAGTTTATAGCAATACAGGCCTATCTCAACAAACAAGAAAAACCTCAAATAAACAATCTAACAATGCACCTAAAGGAACTGGAAAAAGAAGAACAAACAAAGCCCAAAATCAGTAGAAGAAGTGAAATAATAAAAATCAGAGCAGAAATTAATGAAATAGAGACCAAAAAAACAATAGAAAAAATTTATAAAACCAAGAGCTGTTCTTTGATTCTTTGAAAAGATCAACAAAATTGACAAACGTTTCGCTAAACTCACCAAGAAAAAAAGAGAGAAGGCACAAATAAGTAAAATCAGAAATGAAAGAGGAGAGGTTACAACAGACACCTCAGAAATACAAAAGATTATAAGAGAATACTATGAAAAGCTATATGCCAACCAATTCGACAATCTGGAAGAAATGATAAATTCTTAGAATCATACAACCTTCCAAAACTGGATCAAGAAGAAGTAGAGAATTTGAATAGACCAATCACCAGTAAGGAGATCGAAACAGTAATCAAAAACTTCCCCAAAAATAAAAGTCCAGGACCAGACGGTTTCCCTGGTGAATTCTACCAAACATTCAAAGAAGACTTAATACCTATCCTTCTCAAACTCTTCCAAAAAATTGAAGTGGGGGGGAAGCTCCCTAACTCATTCTACGAAGCTGACATTACCCTGAGACCAAAACCAGACAAGGACAACACAAAAAAAGAAAATTACAGGCCAATATCACTGATGAACATCGATGCGAAAATCCTCAACAAAATACTAGCAAATCGCATACAACAATACGTTAAAAAGATTATACACCATGATCAAGTGGGATTTATTCCAGGTATGCAGGGATGGTTTAACATTTGCAAATCAATCAACGTAATACACCACATTAATAAAATGAAGAACAAAAATCACATGATCATTTCAATAGATGCAGAGAAAGCATTTGACAAGATACAGCATCCATTTATGATAAAAACTCTGAACAAAATGGGTATAGAAGGAAAGTACCTCAACATAATAAAGACCATATATGACAAACACACAGCTAATATCATCCTCAATGGTGAAAAACTGAAAGCTATCCCTCTAAGAACAGGAACCAGACAAGGATGCCCACTGTCACCACTCCTATTTAACATAGTATTGGAAGTCCTAGCCAGAGCAATCAGGCAAGAGAAAGAAATAAAAGGGATCCAAATTGGAAAGGAAGAAGTGAAACTGTCACTATTTGCAGATGACATGATTTTATATATAGAAAACCCTAAAGAATCCACCAGAAAACTTTTAGAAGTAATAAACGAATATGGCAAAGTTGCAGGATACAAAATCAACATACAAAAATCAGTTGCATTTCTGTACACTAACAATGAAGTAGCAGAAAGAGAAATTAAGAATACCATCCCATTTACAATTGCAACAAAAAGAATAAAATACCTAGGAATAAACTTAACCAAAGAGGTGAAAGATCTGTACACTGAAAACTATAAAACATTTCTGAAAGAAATTGAAGAAGACACAAAGAAATGGAAGATATTCTGTGCTCTTGGATTGGAAGAATTAACATAGTTAAGATGTCCATACTTCCTAAAGCCATCTATAGATTCAATGCAATCCCTATCAAAGTTCCAACAACATTTTTTACAGAAATAGAACAAAGAATCCTAAAATTTATATGGAACAACAAAAGACCCTGAATAGCTAAAGGAATCCTGAGAAAAAAGAACAAAGCTGGCGGTATCACACTCCCTGATTTCAAAATATACTACAAAGCTATAGTAACCAAAACAGCATGGTACTGGCACAAAAACAGACACACAGATCAATGGAATAGAATCGAAAGCCCAGAAATAAATCCACACATCTATGGACAGCTAATCTTTGACAAAAGAGCCAAGAACATACAATGGGGAAAAGAAAGTCTCTTCAACAAATGGTGTTGGGAAAACTGGATAGCCACATGCAAAAAAATGAAATTAGACCCTTACCTTATACCATACACAAAAATTAACTCCAAAATGGATTAAAGACTTGAATGTAAGACCTGAAACTATGAAACTTCTAGAAGAAAACATAGGCAATACGCTCTTCGACATCAGTCTTAGCAACATCTTTTCAAACACCACATCTGACTGGGCAAGAGAAACAATAGAAAAAATAAACAAATGGGATTACATCAAACTAAAAATCTCCTGCACAGCAAAGGAAACCATCAACAAAACGAAAAGACAACCTAACAATTGAGAGAAGATATTTGCAAACCATACATCTGATAAGGGCTTAATCTCCAAAATATATAAAGAACTCATGCATCTCAACAACAAAAAAACTAACAACCCAATTAAAAAATGGGCAAAAGGCGTGAACAGACATTTCTCCAAAGAAGATATACAGATGGCCAACAGACACATGAAAAGATGTTCAAAGTCACTAACTATCAGGGAAATGCAAATCAAAACTACAATGAGATATCACTTCACGCCCGTCAGAATGGCTATAATTAACAAGACAGGAAACAACATGTGTTGGAGAGGAAGTGGAGAGAAGGGAACTCTCATACACTGCTGGTGGGAGTGCAAACTGGTGCAGCCACTATGGAAAACAGCATGGAGATTCCTCAAAAAAGCAAGGATAGAACTACCATATGATCCAGCTATTCTACTGTTGGGTATCTATCCAAAGAACTTGAAAACACCAATTTGCAAAGGTACATGCACCTCTGTGTTCATTGCAGCGTTATTCACAATAGCCAAGACTTGGAAGCAACCTAAGTGCCCATCTAGGAACGAATGGATAAAGAAGCTGTGGTATATATACACAATGGAATACTACTCAGCCATAAGAAACGATGAAATCCAGCCATTTGTGACAACATGGATGGACATTGAGGGTATAATGCAAACTGAAATAAGTCAGAGGGAGAAGGTCAAATACCGTATGATTTCCTTCATTAAGTAGTAGATAATAACAACAATAAACAAACACATAGGGACAGAGATTGGATTGGTGGTTACCAGAGGGGAAGTGGGAAGGGAGGAGGGTGAAAGGGATAATTTGGTACATGTGTGTGGTGATGGGTTGTAATTAGTATTTTGGTGGTGAACATGATGTAATCTATGCAGAAATAGAAGTACAATGATGTACACCTGAAATTTTTACAATGTTATAAACCAATGTTACTGCAATAAACAAAAAAATAAATTAATTAATTAAAAAAAAAAGGAAAAAGAAAAGAAAAGAAAATGAAAAAAAAAAAAAAACACCAATAATGATTTCTCTTTTGGTATAATTTCAGGCAAAGTATAAATATTCCTTTTTTTAGTTTAATTTGTGCCATAGTCTGGATATCAGTTGCACGAAGGATAAAATAAAAGCAGATGCAGAATCATCTACCCCTCCACGGACTGGAATCCCTCTTCTCCTGTATCACTGAGAGTGGGGGTGTGGGGTAGGAGGTATGAAGCATGTGAGGGGAAGAGAAAGCAATTTCTGTGAGGAAAGACAGGAAGAATGTACGTTAAGATGGCTGTCATAAATTATATTTTGCTGCTTCCAGGCAATCCACAGCAAGTAACCCTTGGCAAAAAACGTAGACTTTCCATGCCTAGGTTTTTTCATATTGTACACAAGAGCAATATTATTTTTCTCTTTGCCTTCCAGCTTTTCTGTGGAGAACAGTCAGTTTTCCACAAGAGTACTCTGATATTATTTCTTGAAAAATCTCTCTAGAGCATTACTAAAACAGGTCACATAGATCAAGAAGAAAACACCTGGAAATTGCTGGATGCAGTAAGTCATTCATGATATTTTCATTGTATTTTTAATGGAACAGGAAACCATGACAGCACAGAGTCTGGGGAAGTGGCCTAGCCGTTCAAGAGGTTGGAAGATTTAAGAACCCTTGAAATCCTCTTAAGCAATCAGTGTCACCGGCCTGTTTTCTAATTTCATAGAAAAAAGTTAAAATTCCTCTCAACATGCACTTCATTGCAAGTCAAAATTCAACTCCTGCTAGTGATAAAGAAAAATGACATAAATATTTGAAATGTAAAGCAGTCCATGCTGAGGTTAATATCTTTGTAATAAAGACCTGAGAGGAAGTCAAATACATGCAGGTCTCTACTTTCCTCTACACATGTCTTCGTTTCTCGTGAGTGATGGCAAAAAGGGAGCAGAGAGCAGAATGGGCTACTGTGTAGACAGCAAACAGGCCTCTTCTTGCAGCCCGGCAAGTCTAACTGATGGATAACGAGTGCTTGGAACATGGTGTCCAGAAAGATCTTGAGAACTTTTCTGGGCTCCAAGGGCAGTGGAGGATAATTACTGGTGTCCTCAGGACCAGAGGTGAGTGGTAGCAGGCAAGTAATGCTCTGTACCTGGCATCTCTGAGCTAATGAAAGGTTAACACACCTCATCTCTAAGTTCTAGTGGCACCCTGTATAAACAGCCTATACCACATTACACACAGTTATTTGCATTTATATATATGTGCAAATGCATATAATGCATTTAGTTTCTCTTAATTTAGCATTTTTGTTACTATTATGTTAGAGTAGTCACATATCATACAAACCAAAACATTTTGGGTATAAAATATTATTATTAATATTTTTATTAATATAATATTATTATTATATTATTATATATATTAATTACATGGGACAATAGGAAATACAAACCAGAACTTTCCTGGAAAACTGAAACTGGACCTCCAGTCACCTTAGATATAGTCCCAATTTACAAATTAAATCAATACCTCCAATTAGGTAAACTGTTGTAGGGAAAAAAGCAGAGATCAAAACATTTCTGAAAATATTATGGCTCAAAACAACACAATATGTATAAAAGGACAGACACTTACAGAAATATAAGGTTAGAATCTGCAAGTATTGGAAAAAGTGAATTCCTGAGGTCTACAGGTGACAAAGCAGTGAAAATGTGGACGGAAAATGCAGGCCTCCACTATTTCTCAGTTGATTTACTTCATAGTATTCATAATATCGTAACTGAAATCCTCGTTTCCTCTCTTGCTCTGCATAATCCTTTTTTTTTTTTTACAAAGCAATCAAAGTGATCTTTGTTATTATTATTAATTAAATCATGTTACTCCTCTGCTGACAAATCTTCATTTACTTTCTCACTGCACTTAGAATAGAATTCAACCCCTCACTATGGTCTATGAGTGTCTGCCAGACTCTACACACGTCTCCTGTCTCATGCCCCACTGCTAACCCCTCACTGTCTACCCTCCTCCCACTTTGGACTTCTCAGTATCCTTGGGGTCAAACAAATAACTTCCAAACTCAAGGCCTTCACATTTGCTGTTTGCCTCAACTGGGTGCTCTTCTCTGGTCCTTTCTTATCCTTCAGGTCTCAGCTGAGACTGAATTAAGCCAACAAGTCTCCTAAAAGCTTATCTTTTCTAAAGTAGTTTCCTGCTCCAAGTCATTCTGTTTGTTTTATCCTTATCACAATTCAACATTTTCTTTATTTCATTTGCTATTTACAACAATTATTGAGCATCTAGTATGTACCCAGCAATGTTAAAACAAAGTCCATGCCTAAAATGATCATCAGAGAGGGACTCATGTGGAGATTGCAATTGAATTGGCATCTGAAGAATGACAGAAAGAGAGTCGAGTGGATGTATTAAGGGAAGAACATTCCAGAGATCGGGAAAAGCAAATGCAAAGACTTTGAAATGGAATGAGAAGGCCAGTACATCTATTTTATTGTGATAAAAGAAATACTGATAGGAAATGAGGGCAGACAGGAAACGGTACCAGAACCTTGAATTCCACTGGAAAGTGTCTGGATTAAAGTCTAACTGTAATAGGAAGGTAACAGGGGGTTAGAAATAGAAAGTGAATAATCTAATTTATACTTGTAAAAGATTACCTCATCTGTTCTATTTAGGATAGAATATTTGGGTAAAAGTAGAAGAAAGGATACTAATTAAGAGGTTTTACCACACTGCAGATGACCTAAGGTAAAAATTGTATAAGTGGAGAAAAATCAACAAATCTGTGTTGTATTTTAGAGAAAGAAATAATTGGAAACGTTGATAAATTGACTGCATAGGGAACATTTTTGTCTTGTTTACTACTGTATCCTCAGCACTTAGCAGAGTGCCCGGACAGCAGTGCATCACGGCACTGAAAGTGGAGAAGAGAGGAAAACTACCAACACATCATTCAAAGTCGGACTCCTTATGGCAAAAACAGGGGTGATTTGATTAGCAGAAATTTGGTCCTATCCAAAACATCTGTAAGACATTTGGTCCATGCCAACAAGTCCTTGATATTTGGTCCTTTCCACAACATCCTTAAGATGATTGGTCCATGAGACATTTGGTCCACACCAAAAGATCCTTCATATTTGGTCATATGTAGTCCTGTCCAAAACGTCCATGGAGACATTGGGTCTATGTCAAAAGGTTCTTGATATTTAGTCCTGTCCAAAAACATTTGGCTTGGACCAAATATGCTCATGGCCATTTTGGACAGAACCACATGTCAAGGACATTTTGGCGTGGGCCCAATGTCTTATGGATGTTGTAAATAGAGAAGCTATTGCAGAGAAGCATATAAAACAATATTGCAGAGAAGCATATAAAACAATTCTCTAAGTATTTGTCAAATATTATCCATGGAGAGAAAGCAGAATGCACCACTGGCAAATTTCCTCCATCACATAACAGCTGGATGGTCGTACAATATTGATGCCATATAACATGAGACTACAGTGTCTCCTCAAAAGTAATGGAATGACTAACATGAAGAGCGTGATGAGATGTTGACATGTGTAAGTTTCACGAGGGCATGAAATATGTCTACTTTTGCCATCCTTAAGGTCTGCCACATAGTAGGCAAGCAATGAATACTTGACGAATGAACTAATGAAGAATAAAAAAAGGATGGATGTTTTCCTCTGTTTAATCACTGAAAATACGTAACTCTATACTGTGCTTTTGTCAACTTAATTCTGTGAAACGTGACTTAGACTAGAAAAGTAGAATTAGTTCAGTTCTGAAGGAGCATCCATTATACAGGTGTGAGGAAGAAAGTTGATACACACACAAGGGAGGGTGCTTCTGTAGGCCAGTCCACCCTCTGACTTATTCATTGTGGTAACGGTTGCTTGTCAACAATGTCCCACATGAGCTGATTCAGTATTGAAGGAAATAGTCACAATGCTCTGATCTAACCCTAAGAACTGGTTTCTTTTTTCAGCATGCTGGGCAGAGAAATGGGCAACAAGTACGACTCCTGTTTTTAGTTCAGACATACTGGCTGTCAAGGGGAAAGGTGCTCATGTGGCTTTATGAAATGTAAAAGGAGATAAAAAACATTTCTTCAAACTCACTTCTATGATTTCAAGTGCTTGTTCAAGTGGCATATCTCAGTGATATACCCAGAATCTTAAGTAGTCTGAACCTATTTCTTCAGGGCTAAAATATCACGAGGTTAGATGTTTTGAATAAAACACCAGGATTTTAAAACACGACCAAACTGTGGGACAAATGGCTCGACTGCCCAAAATTTGACTGTTTCTCATAAATAATTTCCTTTGCTTTTTAAAGAAAGAAATCAATGAAGTACTGCTTCAGGGCATATTTTAAAAACACATCTCACTGCAACAACAAAATATGTAAAAACACTTACCACCTTGACTGTCATCAAAGAGTAGATTAAGAACACATTCACACCTACTTCCGCAGCTGCAAAAGTCAACTCTCCAGCTTTTGAGGGTGATATTCTTGTTGACTTTCATTTGATAAATTGTTGAAAGAAATCCCATGATTTCTCCATATTTTCTGGCTGTTTTCCCTATCTGAATTCCACAGCTGTTTAAAAGAGTCTTCAAATAATTGCTACCTGCCAATGCATAACTGTGAGTGGGGATTTTCTAAGTTAGTGGAAACAAAATGTAGGAATAGACATCGATTATGTGTAAAATTAACCTACAATTAGATTCTTTTGAGATATACTGCAAATAATTTGTCATCACTCACTGATAAAATTGGAATAATAATTTTATTATATTTTCTTTTGAACACTATAACATGTCTATATAATTTACCTAGAAATATGTTCCAAACACTAGTTAAATACTATAACTATGCAAAAGTTTGAGAATCTTATAAATGGAAAAAAACACAGGAACTGGAACCAAGAAAACTTGAGTTCAAATTCCAGCTCTGCAATTTACTTTTATGACTTTTGGCAAGTCTTTTTCCATTCCTCAGTTTCATTATCTACAAAATACAAATTATAACAGTTATCCTCAAAGGCAATTATAAATATTAGAAATTAATATGTATGATAGTATAGTTTCTAGGCATATAGCAAATTTTCAGGACTAGGTAATTATTATTGTTAGATTCATTATTTCACTTATACCTAGAGGGCAGTAGTTGTTTCTTATTCTAGTTTTTTTTGTGTGACTCCTTCCTTGGCATATTAATGCTTAATATATATTAGATGAATGGATAAATAAACATGTGGCAGAGTTATATCTACAGGTAGCGATATTGTTGTTCTCCTTGTATTTCCCAAACTTCTATTTCAGTTGCATCCTGAGAGGCATTTGCCCTTTCCCCAGTCCACATGAAAGTAGAGAGTAAAAAGTTAAGGAAAATGCCAATCTGTTCAATAGAGGAATATTCTTTTCTTGAAGATATGCCTTCAGTGTCTATTGCCTGTCAATCTTATATTTCACCTGCAAAAAGCTAGATATAGCCGGTCTTAGAGAAATGGAAGAGAACATAACTCATTCATTAATTGAATTATATTTTTTGAGAGCCTACTATGCACCAGGCACTTTTTTATTCCTGGAGGTAAAGCAGTCAAGAAGACAAATAAAAATCACTGTCCTGTGAAGCTCACAGTCAAATGCAGGGAGGAAATTCCAATGGGCAGTATGAGGACGATGTGGAAACACAAGGAAGAATCCAAGTGGAATGAAGATGAGCCTCCTAATCCAGAGAGGCAGCAACCAGAGTGGAAAGGACTCTGGGAATGGGTGGACTCGCTGATGAGTTCACTTCTGGACCACCTGCCTCCGAACAGTTCTGAATGTTTGTGAGCTTGCTGAACCAAAGGTGGGGGATTTGAGCACTCTATGTGGGAAGGAATAGAAATGAACAAAACCAGTAGAATTTCCCTAGGAGTGACGCACATGACAGGTAACAGGCCACAACGGCTGCAGAGAAATCTGGAGTTCAGCTCTCACTGACACGGTGAGAACAGATTGCTCGCTCTCTTCTCCCACCCTACCATTTCTCCAAAATTCTGAAGAGGTATGGCTTGTTAATGACTAGAGTTTTCCTCTTCAAGATCAATATGCATATTTGGTTTTATCAGTTATTATAGTAAAACAATCAAATAGAATATTGGCTTTTTATCATGGTTATTAATACTACAGGTTGTAATGTTTTTCATGGATAGGTTCAAATTCCGGATCTACCAATTACTAACGTATTTGACAGATAATAAAATCTTTCTGAGGGTCAGAGGCCTCTTTTGTAAAATGGAGGTAATAATCTCTCTCTCAAGGGATGGTAAAAGGATAGCTTTTAAAGAGGCTATAATCATGACTATCATACACATATGAACCCAAAATATGTCAAAGATCTTATTTAACTCATTATTAGTAAAAGAATCAGTTAGATACTATATCAAAGAAGAATTCAAAATGCAGACACACACACAAATTTACAAATAGATGCAAAATGAATCTATCCAATTTGACTATATATATTGTTGTTTTGCATATACAGGCAAGAATAATTAGCATTATCAATTTTCTAAGACTTATAAAATTGACAAAGCCAATGAAAAGTGTAGACAAACCCAATTGAGTGAGCTTGGCTGGTCGACCACTCACCTTATTTGCTCATTTCAAAGTCTTTCACAATTTTTTCTGATAGGGTCATTTTGATAATTAAATTAGGTCATGTATTAAAAATGCTAAGCACAGTGCCTGGAAGATAGAAAATGTTCCAAAAATGTTAATTCTTAAAGTTGCTACGAGTCTTAAAAACTACTAGATTGAAACTTAAAATTGAAGATATTAGAGCATTTTCAACCTACAAAAACACCAACATCATGTGGTTCAAATTAATATAACAATTATGGTCAGTTAGAAGAAAGAAAAAAAAAAAAACTGGTTCTAATATCAAAAAAGGTTTAAACAACGTAAAACTTTCTTTGTGAAGAGAATGCTTCTAGAACTAAGAGGTTTGAATCTCTGAAATTTTGATGAACTGCTTTTTGCCCTTTCACCTTCCTGAGGTAATTAGATGTAGACAACTTTCTCGAGAAAAGTCATACTATTTAAGGCCCTAGGACACCATTTCCCAAAGGGATAAACCACAACAGAGTTCCCAGGTTAAATCACTTACGGGATACCATGGTAACAAAGAGACTATTTTATGTTTGGGTATTCCCAGAGATTTAACCACCACAAAAGGGATTTTCAACATTTTTTGAGCATGACCTTTATTTGTGAAGGATCTTCTCTATTGTTCCGAGGAACATCATTTGGGAAAAGCAATACAGGCGTTTGCTACACACCGCTAGACGGTCTCTTACTCTAGACAACTCAACTAAGTCACGTGTCATTTTAGAAGAGTTCTTATTGCCTAGATGGAATGAAACCTCACAATCATGCTTTTCTGTGGCCTTGAAAATGGTAGATTCTACTGTAAAAGTATATCCAGATTGAATGACATCTATCTCCAAAACTCCCCCTCTACCTAAAGCACAGTTCTCTCTTCCTGAACCCTGGCTGGGCTGCAACTGGCTTCTGGGATTCCATTTGTGCCCCTGTATGGTCTCTCTTCCAGCCATAGTGAGCTTTTTTAAAATTTAAGTCAGATTATGTCACTTTTCCATTCAAAACTCCCCAGCAGCTCCCATTCAGATTCAGCTAGAACCCAACTCTTCCCTTGAAGAAGGTCCCACACGGTCTGACCCCAGTTATGTTTCTGACCTCAACTCCTCCTCCTCCTAATCACACCGACCTCCTTGCATGCTTGTGTCTTAGGGTTTTTGCTCTCCAATCTCCTCTGCCTGATAGCCGCAGGGCTCGCGCTCACTTGAGAAAGTCTTCCGTAGATACCACCTTACCTGAGACGGCGTCTGTGCTTTCTACCCACTCACTCTCCTTTATCTTTCTTTGTAGCATTTGTCACTTGACATGAATTTTTAAATTTTCAATTGCCCATCTCCCTCCCCGTGAATGTATGGTTCAGAGCTGTAAAAACTATGTTTTCTGTTCCATGCTGTACCCCCAGCTGGCATAAAATAGGGGCTCGAGAACTGTTTTTGAACAAATAAATGAGTGAATGAACAGACAAAGAGGAAAAAAAAGAACAAGAGAAGAAGATACCCAAAATTTTCAAAAAGAAAGAGCCTATAAATCTCTTTAAAAAAACACTCTGTTTGTAAATAATATTTTTTTGGTCACTGCAAATCCCACTAGAGGATCTGCCTTCTCGCGCTTTTATCAGGATAGACTCTGGCCTTGACTATGTCTGTTGGGATGTGAAAAGACAACAGGAACTCTGAAGTTCCTAAAAACCAATACTTTCTTATGCTTACCAATTTTTAAACATGATTTATGAATATGGACATGGCTTACAAGGAAATAGGAAAAAATGAGAACATTGACGATAAGAGTGGAGGGCAGTGTGATATTTCTTTGGTATTGGTTATATTAGATAGAATTACAAGAAAAAAATACAACAAAATTCCAAATCTACTGATATGCATGAATAATTTCAGTGTCAGATGGTCACAAATAACAAAGGTCCAAAATGATAATTAGAATATTTCTTTTAAATTTCAGCTTGAGAAACTTTTATGAAAAAATCTTCCCTCTTCTTCACCCCACCAGTAGAGTTTTGAACGAGCTCTTCTTCTTGGACATTCTTATATTTACTGCCCATATAGTGACTACATATTTGATTGCTTCACTTCTAAATTTGAATTCAAGAGTACTGAGGTCAAGCCATGCCTCATGCTCACTGTGTGGTCCCAGACACCAAGTTGTGCTACATGCGTATATTCATGGTAAGTCGGCTACTCTGTGGTCATATAGGAAAAAATATGGCGCAAAGTAGTTTGGTGCATGTCTTTTCCAATATCTTAAAGCCATCAACATTCAACATCACTGAAATAATTTTTAGTCTTCTATGCCAGTGGAGATGGGCTATGGTGAGAATACAAATATGCACACTAACAACCACTATGGTCCAGGTTGGGGTCAGTTTCAGGATCTCCCTATTGCTGGTATTTGGATCTCTGCTTAAATGTATAAAGTGACCAAGATTAACAAGCCACTGAAAAGCTCTAAAGCTCCTACTCAGCTAAACTGGGGACTCTGGTTCTTCTGATCCATTTCACAGATACGTCTAAAATAAGAATTTCAGAACAGACTTATTTAAGTCAAGGGACCAATATCTCTGAACAAAAGAGGTATTGAACGTTTATTCTGAGCTCAATGCGGTTCTAGATGGTAGGAGAGATGTAAAATTATTTGGAGTAATACCTGACTCAATAAGAGTGATTTGGGGCTGAGGAAAAGATGATTATAGGCAGAGCCATTAACATTTATTGAATACTTAAATGGGAATTCTGCATGCATATATCTTTTAATCCCTGCAGCAGTCCTTTCAGATAAATGTTAATATTATCCTATTTTGAAAGGTGGAGAAATGGAGGTCCATAGAGTTCAAATGTCTCCCAGAGTAACATAACTTGCAACTGGTGAAAGCAAGACCCAGTTTCTTCTAGCTACAAAGTCCTCACTTGTATCTTTATTCCAAACTATCTTCCTGGAGAATAATTGATTTACAGCATCTTGCAATGTACTTCACAGTTCTCTTCCTAGAGATACCCATAAGTTTCCATTCATCTTTAACCTGCCTGATATGGTTGTTATGATGATGAAACTAAATGAAGCACTTTACAGAAGTTGCCCCACACCCAGAGATAGTTACTAAAATTTTCAGTCCCATTTCCCATTCCTTAAAGAAGCTTAAAATCTTGTTGTTATGATGAGATTCCTAACATTGAGGCTAAAATGAAACAAGGCAGTAACTATTGGTGCCAAGAGAAGATCAACGGTCACTGGAGGATTCTGGAGGGGGTGAGACCTGGCGTGGATTGCAAAGGATCAGAAAGTGCCACATGGATGAAGGAGGGATCGAGGATTCAGGGAAAATAATAGCCCATCGTCTTGAAGTCTCCCAGTCATAACCCTCTGATTCCATTCAAACTTAATTTCTGAAATTTTAATGGATTTTCGTTATTCTCTTGGTATATTTATATTTTAAGTATTTATCTTCAAACCGTGTAGACAGGCAGCCATTTGCACATACAATTGTGTTGCATAAGTAAAATATATTACTCTGACAATGAATTGAAAACTGTAACTGAACTAAGATAATTAAAGTTACAGCAGCCAACTTTTTTCTCCTTCATTTACTTTCACAACGTAGCCAAGGACTTGGTCTTTATTTTTTTTTTTTAAGTGCCACACAGATATAAATTATTCAGTAGTTCCAAATGTCAAAGTCCATGACAAGGCATGGATTCATTATATGATCATCAATCATTAGCACAGTTATTTATAGTTCTAATGACAGCATTTGGATTCACAATTGATTTCCTATATACAAAGGTTTATGTGAACTTAGCTTTTATATTGATATTATAAAAAGATTTGGTAACAGAATACTAAAATGTTACCTATTTTTTTAATCTGTCATTTTTCTTCCAAAACTAACTCGATGCCATACTTTTGTTTTTGTTATTGTTGTTAAATGTTGATCTTTGGCAATGTTTGATCTGTGAAAGACGTGGATCTTTGCACAACTCTGAGTTTTAAAGAGTAAGTGTCCATATGCTTAGATAAAGAATGAGGGAAGAGACCAGGGGTGATAAGCGAATGAAGGAGGAGATGGATTGGATCAGGAAGGATACTGGGCAAAAGATGCTCAAAGGGACGCCAGATGGGGGAGGAGAATCATAGTAGAAGGAGCCCCAAAATATTTACTGCCTTGTCAACAAACTTTCAAAAGTACATAGAAAGCACTGAAAATAGAAAAAGTATTGAAAAATATAAATCCCATGAACTAAACAATCTTATGTAGGCCAGGTTGGTTCGAGTCTCTATGAATGACACTGATCAGCCACACAGAATGTATTTGTATTACAGTCAGCCCAGTCATTTCCCTGAATATTTAATTTCATTCTAATAAGCCCACTGAATTTATTTTCTGAGAGTTTAGCCAGAAAATTAATTCATATTTTAATAGGAAACCAATTATAAAATTAATAAATTTATAGCCAGACTGATCAAAAATATGAGAAAACATAAATTACCAATAGCAAGACTGAAAGTAGGAAAAATACTAGAGAAAGTAAAAGAACTATAACAGCATCCTAAGAATAAATTATGGCAATAAATTCAATAACAGATAAAATCGAGAAAGTCCTTAGAAAAAACAAAAACAAAAACTGGCAGAAGAGCAAGTACAAAATATAAATAGTGCATATATATTGGAAATGATTCATTTTCATTATCAAAAATATTTCCACAAAGAAAATTCCAGGAACAGGTACTTTCACTGGTACATTCAATCAAATATTTCATAAAGAAATCATCTCTCTCAAAAACATACTAGTCTTTCAGAAAATAAATGAACAAAATATCCTAACTCATTTTATGAGACTAGCATAACTCTAATACCAAAATATGATAGATATTATTAAAAAAGTAAAATTTGGACTAGTTTCTCTCATAAATAGAGGCTAAAAAAATGCTATAAAAATGTTAGCAAATTAAATTTAGCAAAATATAAAAAGGATACTACATCATAACAAAGTAGATTTTAATCCAAAAATACAAACCTTGGAAAAATGAATCAATGTAATTATACCAACAAAATAAAGGGAAATAAACACATGATTATTTAATAGATGCAGTGACAGCATTTGACAATATCTATTTATGATAAAATCACTAAGCAAACCAGGGAAAAATGAAACTACTGCATTCTGATAATGGTCATCCATGAAAAATTATAGCTAGTACTATACTTACTGGTTAAACACTAAGAACAACACAAAGACAAGGTCTGTACTCTCTACACTAACTCAACATTGTACCAGTCCAATAAAGAGTGAAAAATAAATAAAAGCATAGAGACTGGAGAAAAATGGAAAATGTTTCCATTTGTAGATGCCATGATACATATATGAAACAATAACAGTCCCAACAAAATACTAGAATTAATGTCAATTTAGCTTAGTAGAGAGACTGGACTTCTATGCCCACCCAGAAGCAATGATGAACTTTTCATCCCACCCCAGAGTAGTGTCAGAGGAGACTCAAGGGAGAGTTAGGACTTTAACCACCCACAGCAGTGAAGAAGCCATGCCCCCACGTGTCAGTGGATGTCCCACAATGAGAATAATGAGGCACTAATACCACTTTCAGCCAGAGAGGTATAGATGGAAATCTAGTACAGAACCCCAACTCCCACCCTGACCAGCAATAATGAGGCCACATCTCCTTTGATGGTAATAAAGGCTGAGTGGAAACCTGGACCTCACTCCCGGTAAGGAAGTGGCTTTCCTCTTCCCCTGCTTGAGTGGTGCCAGCTAAACAGATTCACAATCTCATAACAGAAGACTCAAACTATTCAGATTTCAATCTAAAATAATTCATCATCCCAAGAACCAGAAAGATATCAAATTGAATGAAAAATACAATTAACAGATGCCAACAGGAAGATGACAGAGGTATTAGAATTTTCTGACAAGGATTTTAAAGTAGCCATCATAAAAAAATGCTTCAGTGAGCAATTATGAACAAGTTTGAAACACATTTTTAAAAAAGAAAATCTCACCAAAGAAATAGCAAATGTCCAAAAATAATAAATGGAAATAGAACAGAAAAAAAGTTGAGAAAGATGCCAGGATTGAAAACATATTCAAAGAGATAATGATTAAAACTTGACAAATTTGGCAAGAGATACAATGTAAATGACCTATATACATCAATTAAAAGAAAGCAATTGGCAGACTAGATTAAAAACATGACCCACTATACCCATTCTACAGGGAACTCAATTCAAATATAACTACATATTTACCCATAACTGGCAAGATGTAACTGACATTTACAGAACAGTGCACACAACAATACAATACACATTCTTTTCAAGTACCCACAGGACATATACTAAAATAGACCATATCCTGGGTCATAAAACAAACCTCAACAAATTTAAAAGAATTGAAATCATACAAAGCATGTTCTCCAACCACAATGGCATTAAACTAGAAATCAATAATAAAAAAAATCTTCAAACACTTGGAAACTACATACTTCTAAATAATCCATTGGTCTAAGCGTAAGTCTCATGGGAAATAAAACGTATAGATTGAACTGAATGAAAATGAAAATACACGGCTAATCCAGTACTGAGAGTGTTATTTATAGCACTACAGGCATCCATGACAAAAAAAAGTCTCAAATCAATAAACTAAGCTTCCACTTCAAGAATCTAGAAAGAGAGCAAAAACACAACAAAATCTGAAAGCAAGCAGAGGGAATGAAACAATAAAGATAAGAGCAAAAAAAAATCAATGAAATTGAAAATAGAAAAACAGTAGAGAAAAAAATCAATGAAATGAAGAGCTAGTTCTTTGAAAAGATAATAAAATTGGCAAATCTCTAGAAAGACTGACAAAGGAAAAAAAAAAAAATAGAAGACAAAATTAGCAACACCAGGAACGAAACAGAGGATATCACCACAGACTCTCTAGACCTCAAAAAAGTAGTAAGGAGATACAACAACAGCCCTGCATGCAAACATTCAACAATTTACGTGAAATGGACCCAATTCTCTGAGAAGCGCAAATTACCACAAGTCACTCAATATGAAATAGATCATTTGAATAGACCTGTAACTATTAAAAATATTGAATACATAATTTAAAAACTCTCCCCCCAAAAAAAATTTCCAGGCCAAGATTTCTTCACTGGAGAATTCTATCAGATGTTTAAATAATTAACACGAGTTCCACACAATCCTTTCTAGAAAGTGGAAGAGGAAACACTTCCCAATTCATCTTATGAAGCTGATACTATCCTGAAACTAAAGCCAGAGACAGTTAAAGAAAAATATCCTCCATGAATATACATGCAAAAATCCTTAACAAAATATTAGCAAATAGAAGTCTGAAATACATTAAAAGAATTTGGGCTTATGATCATGTGGGCTTTATTCTAGGGATGCAAGGCTGGTTCAATATTAAAAAGTCAATGTAATCCACCATACTAACAGGCTAAAGAAAAATTAGAGATGATGTCATCAAGATGGTGACATTGGTCCTTTCAGACTTTAGTCCCCTTCACAAGACCAACCAGCAACTACCTGAAGATGAGACACCACCGTGAAAGTCCCAGAACCCCCAGGTGAAGTTGAAGCCCATCCCTGGGCCATGGAGATCAAGAAGGACTGCACTGGATGGGTAAGAGGGTGGCTACCCCCTGACCACATCACCACTCCCCCAGGCTGGCACAGTGCCACACCGAGAGGGCCCCCCCACAGGCCCATGGTTTCTCCAGTGAGAAAAAGGGGGCCTAAGGTGGACATTCAGTCTTGCAGAACACTTTCTGGGAGGCCCACTCAGATCTCACCTCATGGGGATCAGTGGGGGAGTCTGTGGGGTTTGACAACTGGGGATCAGACAGAGATGGAAAAGAGGGTAGGGCTTACAGCCCCAGTGCTCAAAACTTGGCAGACTGCATTCCTGCATTCAGTGTTGCACAAGCAGAGATCACCGCCAGTGAGTGGTCATCGAGATGGTCATTGGCTCTTCCCAGCTCTGAAGCCTGAGGGCCTCGGGACTGGAATCACACCATTGTCTTCCCTCAGTCCCCAACTTTCCAGCTCAGCCAGCAAATTTTGGAACTTGTTAGCTTCGGTAATCACATGAGCCAATTCCTTAAAATAAATATACATATATATACCTACATGTATATATACACATTCTATTGATTCTGTTTTTCTAGAAAACCCTAATATAACAAATATCTAGAACATATAAATAACTCTCAAAACTCAACAATAAAATAAAAACAACTAGAAAATGGGCAAAGACATGAGCAGACATTTCACCAAAAAGGGTATACAGATTTCAAATAAGCCTATGAAAAGATGTTCAACATCGTTAGCAATAAAGGAACTGCAAATCAAAGGCTCAATGAGATACCACTACATGCCTATCAAAATGGCTAAAATAAAAACTAATAACACTAAATGCTAGTGATGATGTGGAGAAACTGCATCATTCATGCATTGCTGGTGGAATGTCAAGTGGTATAGTCACTCTGGAAAATAGTCTGGCTTTTTCTTAGAAAACTCAACCTGAAACCACCATATGACCAGGAAATTGCACTGTTGTGTGTGAAATCTTATGTTTACACAAAAACCTGTATAAATACACGCAGCAACCAGAATAAATCTCCAGAAAATAATACTAAGTGAGAAAAGTCAATCCTAAAGGTTATAAACCATGTGATTCCATTTATATAACATTCTTGAAATGACAAATTATAGAAATGGAGAATTGACTAGTGGATGTCGAGAGTTAGGGGCATGAGCATGGAGGTAGGATGGAAGAAGGATGGCTATAAAAGGGCAACGTGAGGGATCCCTGTGGTGTTGGAAGTGTTCTATATCTTGACTGCATCCATGTTAATGTCCTGGCTGTGATACTGTACTATAGTTTTACAAAGTGTCTTGAGTAAAGTGTACGCAGGATCTTTTCGCTTACAATAGCACGTAAATCTACAATTATCTTTAAAAAATAATTATTAAAAGAAAACAATTTTGATTCCTAACACATAAAAACAAAAAGTCACTTCCAAGTGGATTTATAGACCTAAATGTGAAAGTAAAACAACAAAGACTCTAGGAGGTTAAATTACAAAATATTTCTATGTTCTTGAGTTAGACAAGAATTTTTGAACAGGGCACAAAGAGCAATAATCACAAAGAGAAAGAGTGAAAAATTAGACTTCTTTAAAATTAGAGATCGTTGTTGAGCAAAAGAAACCCTTAAGAGTGAAAATGAAAGCCACACAATGGGAAGAATATCTACACCTGAAGGTTTTCTTCAAGAACACCACTGGCCAATAGAAACACAATGTGAGACACGTCTCAGCTCTGACCAGCCACATGTCAACTGCTCGAGAGCCATGTGTGGTTAGTGTCTACCAGACTGAACAGCACAGATCCAGAACTTAGAAACAACTCCTACAAGTCAGTAAGAAAAAGACAGACAATCCTATTTTGAAGTACGGATAAAAGACCAAAATATGTGCTCTCAAAAGTGAATATGAAATTATCAATACAAAATTTACTCCACAATGAAATATAACTACCCATGAACCCAAATGGCAAAAATAAAAACTGAAAAATATCGTCTCCACAAGGCTGTGAAGCAACTGGAACTCTTATGCCCTGCTGGGAGGAAAATGGATAGTTTATAACTTTAGAAATATTATGTGGCAGAATGTCATAAAGCTGAATGTGCATGTAACCTCTTATGAAACAATTCCACTGCTAGAGAATGACTAATGTGAGCTGCAAGAGATATGTATGAAAAGGTTAGCACCAATATTTATAATTTCCCCAAACTGGAAGCAACCTATACGCCCATTAACTGTAGAATGAATAAATGACTAATGGTGTATTTGTCCAATTAAATGCAACATAGCAATGAAAATGAATAAATTGCTATTATGCACAACAAAAAACGTTTCATGAAAGAGCCAGCAGAAGGGTACCTATTATGAGTTTATTTTCATATAAAGCTCAAAAATAGGCAAAACTAACCTATTTTGTTGTAAATTAGAATAGTGACTACATCTTGGTGAGCATAATGATGAGGTCAGGAAGGAGATTGCGGGGTAGTGGCAGTGTTTTTGGTTCTTGAACCACCAGCTATTACACAGATGTGTTTACTTGATAAAATTAGTGGTTATACATGTATGATTTGTACACTTTTTTGTTTTTATGTTGTATTTCAGTAAAATTTTTTAATACACTTAGAATTTCTTTTTATATGACTTTAATTGGTTTCTACAATGGCTTCTTTCTGATATTTTCTCAATTCCAGTGGGACAATTTTCCAAATCAGTCAGCCCGTTGCTGCTGAGACTTGCTGCACTGACCTGCAACCAAGCTTGTCAGCGTTCAATTAAAACCCACGAAGAGTATAATGGCTGAGCAAAAGCAAAATTGTCAAGACCTTATTATTGCAATAAAATATGCTAAAAATTACACACTGAATTTCCCAGACAGCATTATTGAAATGTTTGCTGGTTTTCAGGACAACTTACCAGAAACTACTGCAGAGAAACTTAATGAAATTGTGGCTAAAGTGAAATCTAAAAGAACCCAGCGCACTTCTCAGAGGGGAAGAAGAGTTCTCCCAGCTGGCAAACCGCTTTGACTATATTTGATGCTCAGAGAATTCTCAAAGCCTGACTTGAATTTATTCTAACACAGATGTGCCAGAAAAGCATCTCTCTCAGACTTCAACAACTTTAAAGAGACACAGTATTAGAATTGAGGTAGGGAAAAGACAGGTATATGTTTTGGTAAGAGAACTAGAAATAAATTTTCTTGAGGAAAAAATGTTAATCAGCTTTCAAATTCATACTGCAAATCATAATCGTTATATTATACTCTTGTATTCCAGTGTAATTTCAATGTTCTTGCACATTAATTCTGACGCATTACTATTTCTATAGTTCATTGGATTGCATCAAGCAATTTTAATCATGCATTTCTTTATCCATTTACTCATCAATTTATTGGTGCTTACCAAGGTACAAACATGGGCTAGATTCCAGAATGCATATCATTATATACGTATGTACAAATAAACACAGGTGTAAGAGAAATGGAGAAAAGAAACAAGGTGCAGTGACAGCTAACAGTAGAGCTAGGAAGCTATAGAGAGTACTAGAGAGAACCTCACTGAGAAGAAATTTAAGTCAGGGCAGGAAGAACACCTAGGAAGCCATAGATAAAGTTAAGGTGGTAGGAGCCAGTAGAGAGAGAGAGTGGGGAAGGGAATGGAAAACATTCCAAAGAAAACAGACAGGAAAAATAAAATTTGATATTGAAGAAAAGCCATAATAAAAATACAAAGGAAGAATTTATGGATAAAGTAAAGGAAATATCCCCCTTGCAAAAACAAAACAAACAAACATACAAAAAACAGAACAAAAAGTTGGAAGATATTCCTAAAGATATAAACATTAATCTAATGAACAATTGTGGTTTGAGTTATAAATATACTTGATGGATGGAGATAGGGAAACTAGAAAGGGATATTGTAAATGTTCTAAATCCTAGTGATACCTAAAGAAAGCAGTATAAACACACTATTTTGAAATATGAAAAAAACTCTAAGAAACAGCTTTGTACATTTCTTAACATACAAACACAATATTAACGGATTGTATGTGCTTATCAACGTTATTCTATATCGTGCATCAGAATTACATTCTCTGCTTTCTCTTCCAACCTCATGGTTGGTGATTTCAGATGCTGCTCTCTGGAGCCAATGCTGCTTCACTCCTGAACAATTTGGCCATATCTATTAACATATTTTCAACAGCTATTGATGAGTCTGAATCATAGTTCTACGACTTACTAATTGCGCGACATTAGGCAATTACTTAGCTTCTCTGAGCCTCAATACCTCATCTATAAATTTGATATGATATTGCCTCTTGACACATAATGTCATTAAAAATTATGAAAAATAATGCAAGGCACTGTGGTACCTAGCAATTGTTTTAAACACAAGGCACTCCTTCCACTCACAAATGAAATAAAAATGTTTATTGTCAACACCACATTTATCAATTTAAAATTGCTGCTGGTCATAAATACAGTTAAACTGATCATGGCAGTGGCAGTCTGGCCAATCTACTCACTTGGTCTATTGTGATAATAAAACTCATTTATTAGTTCTAGTACCTTTTTGTACATTCTTTGATATTTTCTACATGGATGATCACGCTGCTGCGAATAAAGACAATTTTATTTCTTCCTTTTCAATCTATATGCCTTTTATTTTTCTTCTCTTATTGGACTGGCTAAAATTTCCAGAATAATTTTGAATAGAAGAGGTGAGAATAGACACCCTTGTCTTGCTATCAATTTTAGGGAGAAAGCATTTAGTCTTCCAACCATGAACTATGATGTCAAATATGGTTTACATTGATGATCTTTTTTAGGTTGATGCAATCTTTTTCTATTCCTAGTTTGTTGTGAGTTTTTATCATGAATGGATGTTGACTTTTTCCAAATGTTTTTTTCTGCATCTATTGAGAGGATCACGTGTATTTTCACTTTTTTTAGTCTGTTACTAAGGGGAAACACATTGATTTTCGAAAGTTTAAAAAACCTTGCATTCCTGGCATACAATCCACTGGGTCATGATGTATTGTCATTTTTATATATTGCTGGATTTAATCTAATTATATTGTGTTAAGGAGATTTGTGTCTACTATTTTGAGGGATATTGGTCTGCAGTTTTATTGTTTTGTTTTGTCTTTGTTTTTATATCAGGATACTTGTAGCCTCATTGATTTAATAGAGTACTTTCCTTCTCTATTTTCTGGAAAAGTTTGTATAAAAAGGATATTACTGATTCTTTAAATATTTGATAAAATTCACCAATAATTCCATCTAGGCCTGAAGGTTTCTGTTATTTCATTGTGATTATTGATTGCAGGAAGGTAATCACAGATTCAATCTATTTAGTACTCAGGACTTTTTAGATTATCTGTGTCTTCTTGATTGGATTTGGTAGGTGGATCTGTCAAGGAATTTGTTCATTTCATCTAAATTATCAAATTTATTGGCATAAAGTTGCTCATAATCTTCCCTCATTATTTTATGATGTATGCAGGGTATGTAGTGATGTACCCTCTTTCATAGCTGACATTGGTAATCTTTGTCTTTTTTTTTGATCAGTCTAGCTGGAGGTTTACTGATCTTTTCAACTAGCTTTTGGTTTCACTACTTTTCTCTATTTTTCCGTTTTCAATTTCTGTGATATTTGCTCTTATATTTGTTATTCCTTTCCTTAGCTTACTTTGGGTTTAATTTGATCCTCTTTTTCTAGTTTCTTGAGGAAATTTAGATTATTGTTTTGACACTGTGTCTTTTCTCATAAAACATTTACTCCTATAAATTTCCTGCCAAGCACTATTTTAGCTGAATCCCACAAGTTTTGATACATTGTTTTCAGTTTTGAAAATCAAAGTAGCTTCTAATTTTCTTTTTATTTTTCCATCCATGTAGTGTGCTATTGTTAAATTTCCAAATATTTGGAGATATCCCAGATAACTTTCTGTTACTGATTTCTAGCTAAATTCTCTTTTGTTCAGTGAAAATACTTTGTGTATATATATTTTTTATTTTTTTAAGTTTGTTGAGACTTGTATTATGACTCCGAATATGGTCTGTCTTGGTAAATGTTCCATTTTCACTTGAAAAGAACAGGCATTTCACAGGTGTATGGAGTGTTCTGAATATGGTTGTTAGTGTTGTTCAAGCCCTCTGTCTTCTTTATTTGCTCAATGAATTACAGAGAGAAGTGTTGAAGTCTCCAGCTACAGTTGCTGATTTGCCTGTTCTCTTTTCAGTTCTAACACTTTTCTTTTTATGTATTTGGAATTATTCTTGTAAGATGCATACACATTTAGGATTGTTATTTCGTCTTGGAGTGTTGACCTCTTTATCATAATGTAATGCCTATCTTTATCTTTGGTAACATTCCTGAGCCTGAAATTTACTTTGTGTGATAATATAGACACTCCAGCCTTCTTTTTTTTTTTTTTGGTAAGGAAGATCAGCCCTGAGCTAACGTCTGATGCCAATCCTCCTCTTTTTTTCTGAGGAAGATTGGCCCTGAGCTAACATCCGTGCCCATCCTCCTCTCCAGCCTTGTTTTAATTAATGTTTATATGGTGTATTTTTTTCCCCATCCTGTTGTCTTTAATTTATCTTCCTCTTAATATTTACTGTGGGTTTCTCATAGAGAGCACAGAGTTGAGTGTTGCTTTTTTATCCTATCTGAGGCTGACAATTTCTGCCTTTTAAATGGGTGTTTTCAATCATTTACATTTAATACAATATAATTATTGATATGGTTAGATTTAAAACTGCCATCTTGCTGTTGTTTTCTAATTATTCTATCTTTTCTGTGTTCCTTCTTTCTTCTTTTTCTCTCATTTTGGATTGCATATTTTTTAAGGATCCATTTAAATATGCACTATGGGCTTAGTTACACCTCTTTTTTATTGATTTGGTGGTAAGCTAGCGTCTACAATATATATTGTGCACTTATCATAGCCTATTTTCAAACAGACTTATAATGAAGTTTAATACTATATTATACTTCCATTTCCTCCCTCTCATCTTCTGTTATTTTTTTCATACATTTTATTATATTGTATGTCATAAATATCGCAATATATTGTTACTTATTTTTTAGGTCAAATATTAAGCTATTAAAATGGAAAAAAATGGACTTAAATTTATCTCATTTTTACCATTTCTGACCTCTTCATTTATTTGTGTAGATTTATATTTCCATCTAGTATCATATTCCTTCTGCCTAAAATGGACATGTCTCTTCTTATGTTCTTGTTGACATAATTTTTTGTCTTTATCCTCTTCATTTTAAAGGTCTTGAGCATATAATAGTTTTGAGTTAGAAAAGATAAATATTTTAAAATATGATACTCAAAGAAATCCAAAAAAAATGATAATTTTTCCCACTACAGACCTGAGCCTAGTCCAGCCCTTAACATAAATTTTTAAAACCAGAAGCATTATAAAAAGTGCAAAGAACATGCTAAATAGAATACTCTAGTTCACAACAATATAGAAGGTGATAATGAAATGTGAATCTTTGACCAGAGAAACATTTTGTGCTGACATGACCAGTAATGTTCAACGACTTAATTAAGACCAGCCCTCTTATACAACATGGGAAAAGAGCTCAAGCTTTATTAAAACATATCAAGACAATTAAACCAGGGACCATATTGCAATCCTGAAATTAAGCCACAGTTGTTAGTATTGCATGACCTTGAACTGGCTGTAGGTGCCTGTTTCTCAGGACAGGCTTGTTGCATGTTTTTTCATAGCTGCTCTTCATATCGACGTACTATCAAAGGCAGAGCCTAGATGTGCCCCACATAGAGGCGCATGGGGTCTGCTGGCCCACATGCTAACAACCCAAGCACTTCAGGGAAAATTCCAAGTCAGCTTATGATCACCGCCTGCCAGAACTCCAGCCCGGTTGTGACAGAGGCTCAGAGGCTGGCCAGGAGCCACCAAAACAAGGAAAAAGGGAAAAAATGGAGGTTCAACTTGTTTTATTAAACATAGAAGGCTATAGATGAAAGGAATACAAAGAAAATTTGGACAATAGGGGGAAAAAGAGCTCAAGAATATATTAAACTAATTTTGATACTGTATATTTAAGAATTGTATAAAACTACATTTATGACCCATGCTTATTTTAGGTAACTTATGAAACAGTGCTTTCACAAATACACAGTTCAACTGATTAGACTGACAAATAAAATGGAAAACTGATGTGGTAATTTGGTTAATCAAACTTTCAGGAAAGCTTGCAATAGATATTATTGGTAAAAGTTATTAGGGGCATTTTCTTCCCTGCCCAAAATGTTCTCAGCATTATATCAAAGGAAATGAAAGTTGTTGCCAAAAGATAACCTTGCAAAACTCAAATTAAGATGGTAGGTAAAATATTCTGAATAATTCAGATAATATCCCCCTTCCTCTGGGCTGCATATGTACTGCGCAGTACATTCTCCTTTGTAACGTGCAATGAATCTCCCATTTAAGATCACAAGTTTCTTTAGGACTGGATTTATGCTTGCTCTGCGTTGGTATCCCTACAATTCCTATCTACCGACCAAGCACGGTGCTTAGCCTCTTGTAGTATGCTTTCCAAATAATTTATTGAATTGTGTTGTTCAATACTGCTATAGTACCGGCCATCTAAAATACCATTAATGACATTTACAAACGAATATGGTCAAAGCACCTATGATGTTTAAGGGAAAAATAATACTATAATTGGTTGGTTAACCACATTAACTGAGTCCACTATATACAATAAAAGGTCTTAGATGCATAGTTTTAGGTTTATCCATCATATCACTACAATTGGTAAATGAGTTCTTAAAAGTCTCCTGATAGGTACTTTCTGTTCAGCCTGAAAAGGGTTGAAATTTAAGTGAATCACATGCAAAAAATGTTCACATCACTTCAATTCTCGAGATAATTTGTTCAATTTCTCTTATCTATTCAATGACCTCATTGTCCAAGAGCTGAAGCTGGAATTTCACTTACTCTCTCTTCAGAATGGTCCCAGTTTGTATGATATAATGCATAATTTAAATGCATGAAGGTGTATTATCCTCCTTGAAAGATTCTGAAGTTGAATATACAAATATCAAAGCATCCTTAAACCATTTGCTTTTACTTTATCAACACTCATAAATTGAAGTAGAAAAATTTTAAGTGGACAGTTATCTATATGTTTTAATGATATTTAAAAGTACTTTTCAAATGTGGAAAGATGTCCTTTATCCCTTAAAGTGTTTCTCTAATATCAAAGGCTGTCTGTAAGAAAGAATATATATTTTTCTCTAGAATTCACCATAAGTTCAGTTCTGGGTTTAGCTTTACAGTTTGGGAAATGATTGTGACTGGAATGTGCAAGTTGTAGTCATCTTGAATGATTTTAATGCTTATAACGAACCACACTTATTTAAATGTGACATAATCTTTCTTTCTTTCTTTTTTTTTTTTTTGTGAGGAAGATCAGCCCTGAGCTAACATCCATGCTAATCCTCTTTTTGCTGAGGAAGACTGGCTCTGAGCTAACATCTATTGCCAATCCTCCTCCTTTTTTTTCCCCAAAGCCCCAGTAGATAGTTGTATGTCATAGTTGCACATCCTTCTAGTTGCTGTATGTGGGATGCAGCCTCAGCATGGCAAGAGAAGCGGTGCGTCGGTGTGCGCCCGGGATCTGAACCCGGGCCGCCAGTAGCCGAGCGCGAACACTTAACCGCTAAGCCACGGGCCGGCCCCAGCATAATCTTTCAACGCTGAAACAACTTCATGCTTAAGTCACTGTCACTACCCCTCAGGGGCAACTAATTAGCAGCTCAGAAGGAAGGGATGATCTACAGAATATAAAAGATTTGCTTCACAAAGGTAATCAGTCCCCAGCAGATTCCAGTTTGGATCATAATAAAAAAAGACGTGTTTTCTTTCAGACTTAAATAAATTTTACCCTGAATTTTGCATTTAATGTTATGTTATACAACTTTTACAGTGGATTGACACCTGTCATTAATATTTTAAGTATATCCACCTTTTCAATTTTTGGGGTTGCCATTGTTTTCCTCTGAAAGCAAAGACTGCAAAGTCAAACTGACAATTCTGGCGCACATTTTCTATAAGAGTTTATACTCTGTTTGGCATGATTTTTTTTTTTTTCTTTTCTGCAGGCTCGTCAAAACGGCCAATGTCACCAAAGCAGCAAATTTGCCAGGTGCAGCTGCTCTACGTAGCAATGCGGGCGAGCTTGGAATACTAATGTCCTCTAAACATTCTGGGTAGGATGCCATAACTCCAAGAAAACTTTTTTTTTCCCCAATAAGAATGTGATCTGTAGGTTTAGGTCTTTTAAGTAACATTCAATGTATTCAGGATACCATCAATAGCAAAAATTCAATAGGTGCTTTTTACACTTTCCTAGGACACTTTATTAACCAGGTCAGGTTCCAGCGAGGAAAACACTGTGTAGAATGCACTATATATCTGAGGAACAAGAAGTAGGAAATGAAACTCTTTTCACTTCATAGTCAAGGCAAGTACACAAGATCAAAACATGTGTATCAAAAGTGTGGTAAGTAATATTCTTGATATAAAGCCCGTATTATTAAGTTCTTGGTGCAACAGGAGCTCACAGAACAGAGATTAGCTTTATCATTAATTTCACCAAGTCCTGAGACCTGGCTTAGGTTTGGCTGCCATTAATGAAGATGATGAACCATCCTCAACCACTGCTAGGCCTTCCTTGTTTACACGCACAGAGTTGGGCAAGCAGCACTGAAGATTCCCAAGGGGGTAGAGCTGATCAACACCTCCAATGTAGAGACTTTTCCCTAATGATTTTTCCTCCTATCTCTTGGTATGAATGAATATCATTACGTAAAACTTTTTTTTTTATATTAGTAATCTTCACAAATTTTTTAGATGTTCCAGGGTATGCCCATCAGCCATAACTTGCTAAAGCCCAGTGTTGAAGTTCAGGTATGTTAGTTTAACTGGTAGGGCAGGCCTTACAAGAGACTGCACAGTTTCTGAGAAGACTCCAGAGAAATGTTGCAGGCTGAGTCTACTACTCGTAGTCAGACATAACTGAGGGGGATGGAGAAGGTGAAGCATGGGGTAGAAGAGATTCTTGGGATATAACTATTCACCTTAAGTGGAAAATGATCCAGACATAAACAGCTTGTCTCAGGAAGAAAAACGAAGAGGTGGGATTCAGAGTCAGGAATGTCCCTTCCATCTGAATTAGTCCCCAGAACTTTGCTCCTCACTCTGAGTGTTTCAGGAAACCATACAACACTCGGGGCACAACCTTCCACCTCAGGTCCCTCTAACAAGAGCAGAACTCAAAAGGGAGGGAGACACTTCTCCAGTCCCACCACACACCACTATCCAGTGCAGCATCCAGAGAGCTCGGCCACCGTGACCAACGGCACTGCTGAACAGGGGTGACCCACTGCAGAGAGCCCGCACCTCCACGACCAGGGCAGCAGCCACCAGTGGCCAGCCACTGTGCCCTGCAGAACCTCACAAATGATGTGTCACCAGACAGGAAAGAAGAACCCTGGGGACCTCAGATACACTGAGGTCAGCTTTAAATTTTGCAAGTGACAACACTTCCTTAAGAAGACTGAGACCAATCTGTAGGTAGACTGATTACAACTAATACTACATCGCACTGTCTACTGCTTCCTATTTCACAGAACATTTCTACATGTGTCATTTTATTAAAACAATCTAGAGAGATGAGCAACCCTGACTTCTCCAATTTTACTAATGAGTTCCAAGTGAAAATACTCATTCGGTAAAGATTCAGTGTGGCGTGAGCATGATGGAATTGTCTGACTTTCTCATTTCAGCCAAGAATCAGGAGGCTTCAGAGTGTCTCCCCAGGGTCAGAACTGGGATCTCTTGCCTCAGGCCTCCTGTTCTTGGGCACCACTGCCTGCCCTTTATCTCTGCCACTCACCAAGCTCCAGAGACCTGCCCGCCTTTGAAGGAAGGACAACATTCACTGTGAGCAGGATATGGAGACTAATGGAGGACAGCTGCATTCCAAAGTTATCTCTCGATGGCGGGCTAATAGAGGATAGATTGCTCACAGGGTGAAATGAGGTGTGAAAACACAGCCGCATCTTTGAAACACTGCCACAGGGGACAGTAAACAACTACGCCAATAAGACTGGGCGATACCTCGCAGTCTATGCCACTGTGGCCCACTCTTCATGAGAGCAGAACACAATTACAGAAGCTAAGTAACATTCATCTGACATTTATTAAACTCTTATTGTGTACCAAGCTCTGCACTAAACTTTGGAGATTGAAAACAAATAGAGCATGATCCCTCTCCTGCGGGAGTGCACTTTCCGTCACTGGAGACAGACAATTAAACAAATGATCACAGGAGTGTGGCAAGTGACATAATAAAATCCTATACAAGTGGTTATAGAAGCAAAAACAAGCCCCCAAATCTGCTCATATTTCTGAAAACAGAAGAGCCACCTCCAAGAAGGGTTCCAAAATAAAAATTAAACAAAAAATTAATAATAAAAGCCAATACCGATTGACTGTTTCCTCCAGTCCAGGCACAGTCTAAGCACTTGAGGACACCTCACTGAATCCTCACCACCACTCGACGGGCGAGGACCTGTTGTCATGTCCATTTTACAATGTAAATGATGTGTTATTAATCACCATAGAGGTTTAAGAGCTGTTAGCATTCCCGTGATCCTATAGCTCTTTTTTTCTTTATTATAATATTTTAGTCTATCATCTTAAATCAGAGTTTTTATTGTTTGATATAACCCCCCTTATAGTTTACACACCTAGAAGGCAATGACCTACGTCTAATTCCAAACTAATACAATGCACATATTAGGCCCTCAATAAACGTTTTACATTTGATGGAATCATGCTAAAATGGTACAAACCAGTACTGTAAATGGCGTTTATGTAATCTTAGGTCTGAGACGCTGAAGGAAGGGAGAACAAGGATGGAATAACAAAACATGAGCATAATGTCAGTCAGACCCTCTACAACAGGGGTGTCAGGCACTGAAGAGAGACAGATAAAAGGACTTGTCTAACACACCCTTGTCTGGTTTTCTTGGCACAAACACTGTGCTCTGGCTTTGCCACACTGAAGCTTCACCCTCACGGTACGTTCTTGTGCCTGTGTCATGCTTCCCAAATTAAAGTCTATTTTGTGGCATCCTGTCTGTGCACAAACAACTCATCTCAGGACCTAGGTTTATCTCTCTGGACTACAGAATCCCTCTTGGACTGTGGCTTCTCTCCTACATCCCCACACCTTAGCCTTGCGCTCACCCACGGTGACCTCAGATAAGACAAATGAGAGGCACTCCTGGGTTTCAGACTCTGAGAGCTTTTGACACTGAGTTGCCTCCTCCAGGAAGGGGCCACCCAAGGCTTAGAACGTCTTCTCCAGCTCCACAACCCCTGAACTGCGCAGGAAGGTGGAACATTGAGGGACAGGATGGGTACCGTGATGCTGTTTCATGTTCCGCTCTCCTCGGGAGTCGGAGAGCAGTGACGGGAAAAGCAAGAGGCGACGGCCACCCCTCACTCCTGGACCAGTCAGTCACAAGAAGAGAGCTCAAGTGAAACACGTTAGAATTGGGATAAATGACCATGCTTACTGTCAATGGCGTTCAGGTCTTAACCACGAGGCCAAAGCTTTCTAGAACCAAAAGATTTCTTCTTACAAACTCCACCCTCAGTGGGCAGTGAAGAACACAGGGAAACGGCTCTAGTAACCTTGGAAGAGAAATGTCAGTGCTGAAAGCCTCACAGAGAGCTTCCAGCTCAGCAAAGAAGGAGCGTTTGGAAAAACTAAATTACTGAGGGAAACTGAGTGACCTGGCCTTGAGAGTCCTAGAAATTACTTTTTTAATTATAAGCATAAGTCTTAATTTTTATAGAAAATGTTCTACTTTCTATAAAATTTTATATAAGTAGGATAGCTACTTTCTATTATCTATTTAATACCAGTCATGCGAATTATCTTCCAACAAATTTCTTAATTCACTGAAGCAGGTGGCCTATATTTCTCCATTCTCTAGAACTCCATTACTGGAAAATGCTGTATCCAGGTCTTTCTCTGTCAGATAATAATGGGAATAATAACAGTAGCAGCAGCTCCCAGTTAGGGCCACTTAGCTTCATTTCAATTATCTTGTAGAGATTACCTCATTTAGTCTTCACAGTCTTTAAAGGGTGCTACTTTAATTTCCATTTTGTAGATTAAAAACTGATATTTAAATACATTAGTAACAAAGCCAGTACATGGTGGATCCAGGATTTGGGTTCTGACAACCTGTGGAGTCACGTCTCGTGTGAGTGCTCTTGCTAATGGAGCTTGCCCTTTGCAACTCAGGTTTCTGACTGTAAAATATAAAATAACAGAGTAAATATAAAATGATTCTATGAAAAAGGACACCAAGTATTCCCCATGCCATAATTTTCTAATATTTGTCATATGCAGACCACTTCAATACAAAAGATGCTTCTGTACTTTGTTTATTCATTCATTTGTCCATTTGTTTAACAAAAATTAACTGAGCACCTATTATACCTTGGGCACTGTTATATGTGCTGGAGATTCAGGTGGGAACAAAACAGAAAAGAAATCTCTGCTGTCATGAATCTTAAGGGAAAAACAAGAAAATAAACGAGATAAATAAGATATATTATACTAGCAAGTAGTAAAAGCTAAAAAAAAAAAAAATTGGGGTTTTGGTTCAAGACGGTGACATAAGAGGCTCCTGACCTCACCTCCTCTCACAGACACGTGGAATCTCCAGCTACATAAGGAACAATTTCCTCTGCAAAAACCCTAAAACCTAACTGAGTGACTCCTACACATCGAGCAAAGGAGAAAATCCACATCAAAGTGGATGGGAGAGGTGGACACACTGTATCGCTACAAACCCCACCCCCAGCGTGGTGATCCACAATCAGGAGGGAACACAAAACTCCGAGCTTCTCCCTGAGGAGCGAAGGGCTTGAACCCTACATCTGGTACCCCGACTTTTAAGACCTGTAACTGAGAGGGAGGCCCCCAAAATATCTGGCTTTGAAAGCCAATGGGGCTTGCGTCCAGGAGACCCACAAAGATACAGCAAACTGAGAAATGGTTCTTAAACGGCTCGGGCACGTGGACTCACCCAGCACAGAGGCAGCTGACTGAAAAGCACCCAGACTTTCTGTGAAAGAAGCTTTTCGCTTATCTTAAAGTGTTGGCCTGAGGGGCCAGCATCTAATTTAACACACATCTAGGGGCCTCCTGAAATACTCTGCAAAGACAGAGGCCAACTGGTACCATTTTGCACTCTCCTTCTGCCTGCCTCCAGCTCCCCAGTATCTTTCAGAAGGGAGCTTCATCTGGTGCCCCGAGTTTTGTGGCTGCCACATTTAGATTCCCTGGCTCTGGTAGCCAGTGGGGCTTATGCCTGAAGGTGCCACAGGACTGTAACAAATGGAGAAAGAGTTCTTAGCTGGCTACCACTGCCAGGGCACAGCAGAGAGGAACAGGCTAAGGTGCCCAGTCTCAAAAAAGAGAGGTTACTACTGATACCACAGAAATACAAAGGATCATAATAGACTACTATGAACAATTATATGCCAACAAATTGGACTATCTAGAAGAAATGGATAAATTCCTAAAATTATTCAACTTACCAACTGAATCATGAAGAAATAGAAACTCTAAACAGATTGATTACAATCAGGGAGATTGAATTAGTAAGCAAAAACCTCCTAACAAAATAAAGTCCAGGACCAGAGGGCTTCCATGGGGAATTCTACCATGGTGAAATACTTAAAGAAGAATTAATATCATTCCTTCTCAAACTCTTCCAAAAAATAGAAGAAGAAGAATACTTCCAAACTCATTTGGTGAGGCCAGCATTACTGTGATACCAAAACCAGACAAGGACGCCATGAGAAAAGATAATTACAGGCCAATATCCCTGGTGAACACAGATGCAAAAATTCTCAACAAAATATTAGCAAAACAAATTCAACAATACATTAAAAGGATTATACACCATGATCAAGTGGGATTTATTCCAGGAATGCAAGGATGGTTCAACATCTGCAAATCAATGTGATACACATTAATGAAATGAAAGATGTAAATCATATCATCTCAATAGACGCAGAAAAAGCATTTGACAAAATTCAACACCCATTTATGACAAAAACTCGCAACAAAGTGAGTATAAAGAGAACATACCTCAACATAATAAAGGCATATATGACAAGCCCATAGCTAACATCATACCCAACGGTGAAAAACTGAAAGATTTTCCTCTAAGATCAGGAACAAGACAAGAATGCTCACTCTCACCACTTATTTTATTTTATTTTTTGTGAGGAAGATCAGCTCTGAGCTAACATCCATGCCAATCCTCCTCTTTTTGCTGAGGGACTGGCCCTGGGCTGACATCTCTGCCCATCTTTCTCCACTTTATATGGGACGCCACCACAGCATGTCCTGACAAGCGGTGCCTTGGTGTGCACCCGGGATCCAAACCGGGGCCGCCACCAGCAGCGCGTGCACTTAACTGCTACGCCACGGGGCCGGCCCCTCTCACCACTTTTATTCAACGTAGTATTGGAAGTCCTAGCCAGAGCAATTAGGGAAGAGAAAGAAAGAAAAGGCATCCAAATTGGAAAGAAAGAAGTGAAACTGCCACTATTTGCAGATGACATGATATTGTATATAGAAAACCCTAAGACTCTGCCAAAAAACTATTAGAACTAATAAATGAATTCAGTAGAGTTGCAGGATACAAAATTAATATGCAAAATCTGTTACATTTCTGTATACTGATAATGAATGATCAGAAAGAGAAATATAATTGCATTTACAAATGTATCAAAAAGAATAAAATACTCAGGAATAAATTTAACCAAGGAGGTGAAAGATCTGTACACTGAAAATTATAAGACATTGATGAAAGAAATTGAAGATAAGACAAATAAATAGAAAGTTATTTTATGTTCATCAATTAGAAGAATATTGTTAAGATATCTATACTACCCTAAGCAATCTAGAGACTCAGTGCAATCGCCATCAAAATTCCAATGGCATTTTTCACAGAAATACAAAAAACAATTCTAAAATTTATATGGAATCATAGCCAAAGCAATCTTGAGAAAGAAGAACAAAGCTGGAGGCATCATGCTCCAATTTTAAACTGTATTATAAAGCTATAGTAATCAAAACAGTACGGTATTGGCATAAAAACTGACACATAGATCAATGGAAAAGAATAGAGAGCCTAGAAACAAACTCTAATACATATGATCAATTAATTTATGACAACAGAGCCAAGAATATACAATGGGGAAAGAACAGGTTCTTCAATAAATGATGTTGGGAAAACTTGACAGCCACATGCAAAAGAGTGAAACTGGACCACTATATTACATCATGCACAAAAATTAATCCAAAATGGATTAAAGACTTGACCATAAGACCTGAAACCAAAAAACTCCTAGAGGAAAACATAGGCAATAAATTGGTCTTGGTGATGATTTTTTGAATATGGGACCAAAAGCAAAAATAAGCAAGTGGGACTACATCAAACTAAAAGGCTTTTGCACAACAAAAGAACCAACAAAATTAAAAGGCAACCTATCAAATGGGAGAAAATATTTGTAAATCATATTTTTGATAATGGATTAATATATAAAATATATAGAGAACTCATAAAACTCAATAGCAAAAACAAAACAAAACAATCTGATTTAAAAATTGGGAGAGGATCTGAATAGACATTTTTCTAAAGAAGATGTACCAATGGCCAGCAGGTACATGAAAAGATGCTCCGCATCACTAATCATCAGGAAAATGCAAATCAAAACCACAAATCACCACGCTTCTGTTAGAATGGCTGTCATCAAGAAGACAAGAGTTAACAAGTGTTGGTGATAATGAAGAGAAAAGGGAACCCTTGTGCAATGTTAGTTGGAATGTGAATTGGTGCAGCCACAGTGGAAAATAGTATGAAAGTTTCTCAAAAAATTAAAAATAGAAGCACCATATGATTCAGCAATTTCACTTTTGGGTATCCATCTGAAGGTAAGAAAAAAACACTAACGTGGAAGGAAATATGCATCTCCATGTTCACTGTAGCATTATTTACAATAACCAAGACATGGAAGTAACCTAAGTGTCCATCGATGGGTGAATGGATAAGAAAATGTGGTATAAACGGAATGTGGAATATTATTCAGCAGTAAAAAAAGAATGAAATCTTGCCATTTGTGACAACATGGATGGACCTTGAGAGCATTACGTTAAGTGAAATGAGTCTGACAGGAAAAGAGAAATAACATATGATCTCACTTACATGTGAAATCTAAAAAACAAAAACAAACAAAAAACTCTCATAGATACAGAAAACAGATTGGCAGTTGCCTGGGGCAGGGGGTGGGGTATGTGCAAAATAGGTGAAGAGGGTCAAAAGGTACAAACTTCCAGTTATAAAATAAAAAAGTCCTGAGATGTAACGTACAACATGGTGACTATAGTTAATAATACTGTACCGTTTATTTGAAATTTGCTAAGAGAGTAGATCTTAAAAGTTATCACAAGAAAAAAGACTGTAACTCTGTGTGGTGATGGATGTTAATTAGATTTATTGTGGTGATCATTTTACAATACATACAAATATCCAGTCATCGTGTCATACACCTGAAACTGAGATAATGTTATATGTCATTACACCTCAATAATATAACGATGGACCAGGGAGGGAAAATAGGATGTGACAAAAAGGCAGAAGTTTCAGAGAGTGACCAAGGAAGGGCTCATAGAAAAGGTGACTCACGTGGGACACCCTGAGGAGGTGAGGGAATGCACCATGAGCATGTCTAGGGGAGGAGTGTTTGGCCAGAAAAGTCAGTTCAAAGGCCCTGAGGTGAAAGCATACCTGATACTTCCAAGGAACAGGGAGTAGGTGAACGTCCCTGAAATAGGATGGCTGAGAAGGAGAATGTCAGAGACAAGATCAGAGAGGGAACCAGGAGCCAGGCCCTGTAGAGCTACTAAGTTACGACAACAAATCTGGGTGTTAATCAGAGTGAAAATAGACAGCTTTGACCAGTTTTGATCACGACTTGACTTCATTTTGACGGGATCCCTCCAACTTGAGAATAGGCAGAAGAGGGCCAAGGGCAGGCGCAGAGAAACAAGTTAGGAGCAGCTGCATGAATCCAGGCAAAAGATTACAGTGGCTCGGACCACAGAGCAGCTGTGTAAGTGTGGGAAGTGGTTATATTTTCAAAGTGAAGCCAATAGAATTTGGTCACATATTCAGAGGGATGTAAGAAAAAGAAAGAGGAGTTGAGGATAACTCTACCATATTGGTTTTCAGTAACTGAAGGATAGAACTGCCATTTACTGCAACAGAGTAGACTGTAGGAGGAGCTGTTTGATGTTAGCAACATCAGATACTTGTTTTTGACTTAAATTTGAGATATGCAATAGACACCTAAGGGGGAATTTGAGTAGGCAAGTGGATATGTGAATCTGGAGTACAGGAGAGAGATGTGAAGCTAGGAGTCTTTAGTGTACTGATGGTATTTTAAAGTCAAAAGTTAGATGAGATCATCAAAGAGAATGTGAAAATAGAAAGAGAAGAGATCCAAGGACTGAGACCTGGGTAATCCACGATTTAGAAGATACAGCAGGGGTTCGGGGGGGGATGAGCCTGAACAAGAAAAGGTGACCAAAAGTGATCAGTCAGAGGAGGAGAAGGAAGAGAACAAAAAGGATTGGTTTTCTGGAATCAGCAGAAAGAAAGTGCTTGAAGAAAGAGAAAATAGTTAAATATGTTAAGTATGATAAGAACTGAAAACTGACCGTTGGATTTGGCAAGGTGAAAACTTAGTACGAGTGGTAGGAACAGTCTTTGTTAGAGTGGTGGAGACAAGAGCCCTATTAGAGTGGACTCGAGAGAGTGGAGCAGAGAAATGGACAGAGCATGGGGGAATTTTTGGTATAAAACAAAAAGAGAGAAAAGGACAGTAGCTGGAGAATTAGGTGGGGATGAGAGAGGGGTTTTGCTTCCTGAAGGGAGAAGTAATAATATATTCCTATGTCGATATGAATAATCCCGTATAGAGAGGACAACTGGTAACGCAAGAGAGAAGGGAGCTTTCCCAGAACAGGGAACAGGAATGCCACCTCGTACACTAGCAGAAGGGTTGCCTTTGCCAGGAGAGTAGAAACAGGACTAAATAACAGAATATGAGAGCCCAGAAATACGGAAGTGGTATAGCCAGTGCAATCATCACATTCTACTACCAAACACTAGTAGATTGAGGATGTAAATATAGGAATGGGAGGAGACAAAATCCAACAATAAAGCAGCAGAGTTTCCCAAGTGTATGTGATCACAGCATCCTCCTGTTGTAGTCCACTGCTCATGTTCTCCCGGAACATCTGTGCCATGTTGCTAATCCAAGTACTATCCAGTAGTTTCTGCAATGCAGTTATGAACCACTTCCACACTCTCAATGTCAGGCCAGACAACCTGAAGACACAGTCACTTTTATTTATTTACCTATACACACACACACATACATACATCTTATGAGCTTAGGTTGTGACAATTCAAGAGAATTTGCCAAGTTCAACAATCAGAGCTTGGGTTCGTTGACTTTGTGGAAACAGGAGAGAAGGGTTTGAATTGGGTCAGGGAAGGTGAGGATTAAAGTTGAGGCTCCTGTATGAATTCAGGACCTTGAAGACCCATAACCTTGATGGACGTATGAGCTAGGAATAATCCGTCAGCTAGCAAGAAAGATAATAAAAAGCCTGCCTTTCTCAGCCTTGGTTTAGGCTGAGGTAAAAGAGGTCTTCCTTGATAAGTTGTAATCCCAAATTTACCCCACCCACAAACAAGTTTGCGTTTCAATTTGTATTATCCTACATAGCTCATACACTGGGGCACTTGGGAGAAACTAAAGAAAAAGCTAGCGTAAGTCATGTTCCTCAGTAGAAGACCCTGAGATGAGGCTTTGAATGCAAAAGGAAATACTCTCCAAGAGAAACCAGTTAAACCAGTAGGGGAACTGGGACAGGGAGGAGGAAGGCGACCTGAAAGCTGTACCCTCAGGCAGAGCCCCAGCTCAGCCTGCTCCTCCCTCCCGTGCTCTGGAGTGTATACTGTACGTCCGGGTTTGTCCTGCCTCCAAGCAAGCGAGCTCTTCTGCTCTTGCACCGGTCAGTCATAGGCTGCAGTCCACCCGGACAGGGACACAGAACTCTCACTTTGACTCTGAGTCTGTAGGAAAACAAATCAATAAAGTAAAATGGCTCCAGTCACCCGAAAGATGTCATCTCAGGGAGGTTATAGACGTGAACATAGAGGCAAAGCACATGGAAGTAGGGAGATGGATACACACAACCTGTGAAAGGGACTCAGGGGAATCTAGGCAGAACATCAGGAGTTTCCAGTACCTAAGTCATTCTGGAGAGTCTTTCTGCCAAGTCACTTTGCATATAAATGAAAAAAACAAAAAATTGAAGATGTACTCAAATCCAAGTTACAAATACATGAGTAAACAACTCAGTACGAGTGGAAGTCACCAGACACATTTGAACAATTTCTTAAGCTAGAACTATCAATAACCGATACTTACAACAATTAGTCATATAAAAGCACTTATAGGAAAAACACACCAAAGGATGTCTAGAAATGAAAACTACAAGAATCACACTTAGAAAAACTCAGTGTGTTAAAGGCAGATTAGACGCATCTAGAGAGAGGTGGTAGTTGGGAAATAGCTACGAGAAACTTACCAAAATCTAACACACAGAGAGAAAGTGACAGGAAAGAATTTCAGAAACTTCTTGGACAGAACGACAAAGCCAACATAAGTTTAGGCACTCCTGAAGGAGACAGTAGACAGAACGGTAGAGACACAACAGCTGAAAATTATTCAGATTTGACAAAAGACTTGAATCTTCAGATTCAGTGTAAATCCTTAAAAAAACACCTGTACCTGTCATAAGGAAACAAAAGAACAAAGACAAGAAAATCTTGAAAAGAGGAACCACAAGTAGACTGAGAAGAAACTATTCAACAATACAACAGAAGCCAGAAGACCTAATAAAATGGTGAGAGTAGCTTGCATGTGCTAATCAGTGTGCATTTTGCTGTTACACATGCACACAAGTGCACACACACTCTGAATCCAAAACCACTGTGCACTAAATAGTATCCAGAATTTAACTGTACCCAGTATAAAGATTCCATATTTCAAGAAAACTTTCTTAGAGATAAAAATTTAACCCACAAATAAAAATGAAAAAAAAAATAGATCATTTTGTTGCATGGTCTCATACTACATATTTGGTTTCTGAACAAACATGATCAAAGAGGGGACCTTCTTTTCTATCATTTGGAAAATATTAATTACACAGAATTCTATCCACGTTTTCTGAAGTAGAAGCCTACCCAGAGTTGATGCATGAACTTAAAAAAGATAACCACAAAAGTGATTGCACATTTAATTGACTTTTAGAAACAAACAGCACACAAGTTAATTACACCTTTAAATTATAGAAGTGTTTCTTTTCAAAGTTAAAATTTCAAACTTTTATAAAAAGTTTCATGTTTCGTCATTGGAGACAGACATATGAGGTATAAAGTTACTTTGTTAGAGCCGAATTTTTAAAGTTGAGTCATAATTATAATATCAATTAAACTTGTGAATGTTATACAAAGAAAAAATCATTTTATATTGTGTGTGGAAAAGAGAAGAATTAGTTTATACCAAGTAGATACTGTATATGTATAAAATGTGTGTGCACAGCTACACATGCAATTATACTACATGTATATATAAGTATACATTTTATACATAAATATAAAATTATATATGATCCACGTATATCCTTTTATTTTAATTCAAGATGAGCTTGAATTAAAAGCAGTAATTATTTGGAGTGAGTTATTAATAATTTCCCCTCCATCCAATAGCATTTCAATTTCCTTTATTATCCAAAATAACAGTAAAACTATTTAACAAATATATACCTAGAGAATAATTTCTCAATCTGACAGAAAATACAAGAAAATTTTAAAAAATATATTGTAAAGAATGACATTGTAGCAGTGAAAATAGAACTTCACTGCTTCCTCCTTGCCCTGAACATTTTCAAGTTGAAAAGTGACCCAATTCAAGACATTAGTTTGAAATGCATCCAGATTCCCTTGCTCTATATCCCCCTTTTCTGCAGTAGAAATCACTTTCTCCCATTTTATGGCTTTTCCTGCTTTCTGGCCCCAAAACCAACCTTAATCTGAGCGAGTCAATACTGGACATGAATAGTTGTAACTCCATATTGCATGGGCTCGACTTCTAGTCTGGGCTCAATCAGAATCTGACCTTCTTCTCAGAGGGTGATCATCAGGCCACCTCCTCATCCCCACATCCCCAATTTAGACTTCAGTTTCAGACCTGTGTTCCCACCGCTAGAACTGCAGACAGACTTAGTCACATGTGTGCCCCTCCCACGGTCCTAAAGGGAAGCCCTAGTTGACTGGTGATAAATATGTCTTATACACCAAGCATTCTGTACAAAAGTGTTGCATAGTACTTGATACAGCCTGTCACGCCTATTTATATAGAGAGCCACTGCCCTACACTGCAACCCTTCCTAGCATAGAAATTACACTTTTTTCATCTCTGTATTCCAAGTACCTAGCACTTCTGAGTCATAGTAGGCTCTCCAATAACATTTGTTGAACAAATGTTATAAATGTTATGGCATGAAAAATTAATAAATGGTAATTTCAAACTACTTTGATGTTGAAATGCATGCTGCTCAACTTCCCCTGGATTTTTGTTAAATTTCAGATACTAGGTCTTAGATTCAGTTCTAACATGATGCCACTTCATTGGTCATCTGTGTCGACCCATGTCTCAGGAGGCCACCCACTATTAGTGCACCTGAAGATTAGTACTTAGAAGGCTAAATTTACCATCACTTTTCAGGAATTAGTTCATAATCTCTACAAACATCTGACAAAGGGTCTAAGAAAGACCTAGAGCAGGGTTCATTCAATTAAGTCAAATTATGCCCCTGAGTAAAGAAAATAGAGATTTGGGATTCTGGGTAATATATTGAGATCAGCTAGGTAAAGGAAAGTGTGCCATTTGTAATAGGAATGTTCAATTTCTAGTTATAGAGGTAAAACAAACATTATTAAGCTATTGAAAGTGAAAGTATGGCATTGATTAAAATATCAATTCACATTCATTAGGCACTTAAGTGGTGCAATGCACAGTTCCAAACACTTTATGTGGTTTAACTCAAACATTACAGAAATGCTAGAGAGGCAGGTCCTCTACGTAATTCCCATTGTACAAACGAGGAAACAGACACAGAGAATTAATTTTCTCCAATTTACTCACTTAGCAAGTGGCAGAATGGAAATTCCTAATCAGGTGGCTGGTTAAATTGTAAGTGATTCGCAATGTCCATCAAATAAGAGCTGAGCAACCAAACCACAGAGGGGCGCTCTGGGGGAGGAGACCACTGCACTGTAAACCATTTGAGGCAGAGGTTGTCAAACTTTGGATTTTATAGTCCTTTACTATTTTTTTTTTTTGCAACTGGAGGATCTGACATAGAATTAGGAGCCTTAATTTTCAGGCAAGCAAGAAAGTTAAAGAAAAAACCTGCCATGTATAACCACCATTATTCTATCAAAGGAAATAGATAGTAACACCAAAAAAATACAAAAGATATAATTTCAGGATAAAAAACAAATGTTTAGATTTAATAAATTTAGCATTATGGAAAAATACTAAATTGTCCGTTTTTTCTCATTTTCTTTGTCCTCTGTCCAGCAATACTGCACATTCTGGTGCTTGGGAACCATGGGCTACAAAACACAAATGGGAGAGGTTTTGGAAGGACTATGTGGTGGAAAAGGAAGCAGCTTGCCCTCCCTCTCCCACCTTCCTGGTCTCCCCCGTGCACACTCAGCCTTCCTATTTCAACGTAAAGAGTTGCTTGTTTAACTCCTAGGCTCATCTAGACCTCAGCTCTGTGAGGAAAGACTGGGACCTGGAGCTGCTCATGTCTTCATCTTGTAAGGCCTAGTAGTGTCCTTGGGGAGAGTGGTGCTTAATTAATCTCTATTTTATGAGGAAAATGCAAAACTGTATACCTGCAGCTGCGAGGATGTCAGAAATTGGATATGCAGTAATTACAGCAAATCAGAATCCAGGAACCATGCCGATTAATTTGAAAGTTTTCTCTTTGATTTCAACCAAATGATGGAAAGGGTAAGATATTTAAGGAATAATATATATTCAAAGGTGGGGTGATAACATGACTTTCTAAGGATAATCACAAAGAATAAAATAAATCATTTTTGAAATGATGCTTCTTTCAATCATCAAAATTCTAAAGAATTTTTACATATTATAGATATATTTGTGTTATTTCCGCTTGGATTATATCTGTTAAGAAAACGGTGGTTACGTCCTTTAATATGTCTAATATCTGGTTATGGTCTTAAAAGCCTATTCTTGCTATAATTCAGGACTGTAGACTTGCTTACATTGATTAGTTCACTAAATTGGCTTAAGTCTACCACCTCTGCTATTATTTTTAAATTTTAAATTATTTGTTTAATGATAGAATCCACCATTTTCTCCAAATGTGCTTTCTTTCTATGAATAGGAATGAATTGGAAATCAGGATTACCATTGATTTGACACAATGTACTTGGTTTCTCTAATCTTGTTCTTTGTGTTCTCCAAGTAGTCAGGCCAGGCTGTGCAGACCAGTCTAACCACGTTCAGCCTGTCATGGGTTAAAACAAACTTTAACATTTGTCGATCTTTGGCTTAGAAATAAAAGTGGTTAATAAAAGACCATTATCTGAAAAAGAAGTTCAACATACGTGACAGAAGGACCAGTATTAACCCAGAAAACTTAAAACAACCAAACTCTTTGTAGTAGTTGTAACTGCATGATGAGAAACGGCCGGTCAAAAAACAAGGTTTGTTATCATCGAAACTTGATAAAAAGAATTTGATGAATACATTCCTTCTTAATTTGAAAGAAGTTATACTGTAATTCAGAAGTAGGCAAGGTTTTGCCTTATAATATTTTATAAACCAATTATTTAAAGAATTAAATTAAATTACTAGTAAACCTTATTGTAGAAAGATGGCAGGTATAACTACAGGCTTAAGTCCATTCAATTCTTTCTGCTACTACAATGTCAATTATTATTACATGAACAAAATATGGCTGGCCTAGTACTAACGTAACTTATCTTTCTGGACTGTTTATAAGCTATAGAGAAAAATTAGTTTTTTCTTTACCCTCTACCTGATCATATGATCAGATCAGTTTCTTTCTAATATCCCTACAAACCTCAGTCCACGTGACACGAGTATGGAGGTAAAATTTATACAGAAAGTAAGGGATGCTTGAAAAAACTCAAGCCAGAAACTTCAGAAGGATAATATGAATAAATAATCTAAAGCTGAGGCACGAGAAGAATAATCTCTCCAAGGAAATTTATCTGATCAACAAATTGAAGCCCTGGAAGACACTAACAAAAGTAGCAAATGAGCCGGGTAATATCAGAGTTCAAACTGTGGAAGAGAAAACGGCATCATAAATCAAAGCACAAACAGTCATGGTAAAAATGCAAATGCAAATACAGTTACCCACACGCCTGACACAACAGAGGGGAGGGGAATGAACAAGACTCATTCTCCTATTCCAGGGTGAATTACTGGGCACAGGGCAACAATTTATTATGATCAGCCTTATATTAAAGTTAAGCATTTTAGCAAATTCTAAAATTCTGATGGAAAAGGAAAAACCGAAATCAGTACCAACACTCTGTAAAGTTGTAATCCAAAGTTGAAAGAGTTTCTATCTATCCTATTATAAGGTTACGCATGGGGATTTACAAACTCGATTTTATTTAATCTGCTCAAAAATCCCATGAAGTGGGAATATATTTTCCAATTTACAAACGAAAAAATTGAGACTTACTATTTATAAGATAGTGTCAAGAAAACTTAAGAAATAGAATGGAAAGTGGTATCATTCACTAAGACACAGAACACTGAAAGAGACCAGTTTTGGCAGACAGGATCATTAAAAGTGAGTGAACTTAATCTAGGACAATTGAGTCACTGGTCCAAATGAAAAGTCTTGCTTCAGAGATTGGTGTGTAAATGTTCCTTCAGCTGCTGCATATGTCATCATCTACAAGCACCGTCTTGTTAAAGAAGATACCAACTTCTGACATATACATTGGTGATTCTTAGGCAGATTTCTGTCTCATTTTTATGAGGTCTGTAATATTACTCTGATGGTTGCAGATGGCAAATGTCAAATATTAAGTGCAAGTGGCATATTCTGTATCAAATTTCTTGAGAAATCAAAATTCGGTAGTTACTTTTTAATTTAATGTGCACTTTCTTTTTCGAACTCATTAGTGTCAAATTTATTGCAAAATGAAACCGAATTACTAAAAATAAAATAGTTACTGATTTATACTACACAATAAGTAAACAGTGAAGGCATTGAGACTTTCTTCTCTAAGTTCTAGCTTGAAATATTTCCTGCACGAATTTCACACAGGCCCAACTTATAAATTCCAGTGTTTTCTATGGCCCTCACTGACTGGTGTGCCATTTTGCTTTTTGCAACTCCAAGTATGAGTCATGGTCCGAATAACTGGTAAACCAAGTGTCTTTTCTGGGAAGTAACTTTGATTCTTCTCTTCTTCAGGTTCCATTGACCTTTGGTTTATCAAAGGCAACCAGTTTGCTCTCACTGAAAGGTAAGTGTTAAACTCTTATACTTGGAACTACTGTTCTAAGAGGCCATAAAAAGTTAAAGTGTCTATTTTGGTCAGTAGTGAAAACAAAACGTTGCTAAAAAGGAAAAATAAATAAACAAAAGCCAAAGCTCAAGAAATTAAATTTGATTGCCTGCCATAATATGAAGTTTACTTCCCAAACACTGAGCCATCTCTACTGAATACTTTATTTTTTAAAGACAGTATATATAATAATCTTGAAAAGTAAGGAAAATCTCAACTCAAATTGGAGATTCCTTACAAAAGCAGTGTTGAGCCATCATTGTTAGATACGCTGTCTCTTGTGAATTTGATTGTAAGCTATTTTGAGCAAGAGCCATATCTTCTGGATGCTCTGCACAACTGATGACAGATTTTTCCTCAATTGGTTAACTTGAACTTTTTTACTTATGGTGAGAGATTTAATTTGTACCTATTTAATTAATCTTCATTAATAAAACAATTTTTTAATACAGTCTAATCCTAACAAAATTGTTACATCATATACAATCAATTGAAATAATGCTTCAGATATGTGTATATTACAAGTAAGATCATTTACAAAGAGGAAAATTTAAACTACACAAAGTCCTGCTCGTGAAGGACAAATTTATCCAGTCACTGATGATAGTAACAAAGTAGGGCTCTGCTTCAACAGTAAATAAAGGACAAAGCTTTGAAATCAAACTATACTTAAATATGATGAACTAAAAATCAGAACAAAAGTTTTCCAAGTCTTAGATAGTTTATGCCGAATTTTACTTTTTCTAACTTCAACTATCTTAACGTTTTGGTTGATTGTTGCTTTATTCTACGCGCTGTTACCAATATCTCCTTTACTGTTAACTCACTTTTTCCCGTTTTCCCTAGGTTCTAGTTTATTTAACGCCTTGAGTTATATAGAGATCAAGTCCTGGCAACACTAGTATGGTGAGCAAATTTTATGAGTACAAAGACGCCAAATAAAGATAAACTAAAGTAAGAGGGACTCAACTGAAAAGCAACCTTCCAAACTCTTTGTAATAACAGATATGGAACAAAAAAGTGAATAATAAAATAGGGATAAAAATCACCAGGGGTGAAATTGAGGTAAATGACTGAATATAAACCACAATTTTCAATAATACAGACGACATAAGACAAAAGGAAATCGTCATCCACAAGAATACGTCCTTTTCTGAAGAAAGCAGTGCCATATTGAATGAAGTGAGCAAAGAACATTCTAGCAAAGCGCCACAAAAACCGAAACTGAAGAAATGAGAGAGAGGCAGGCACGAACCAGGAGAGATGAGGAACCAGCCCTAAGGGTATATTAATTGAGGTAGAACAAGCATTTGATAACAAATGGAAATTCCGGGGCAGTGTTCCTTTATTCTGATCAAGCTTCTCACAGTAACGTGGCTTATTTCACATCATATTATATAATGAATATATTACATATACTTTTAGAGAGAAATAGAGACAGTTTGGAACACAGTACAACTCTATTAACTGAGTAGGAAAAGGCCTCACTGAGGAGCTCAGCGTCTCCACCGCAGGTGGGGTGGGGAGACTCAACATTCCCTGAGGAGCCTCGAGTGAGGACCTACCCTCGATTGTGAGAAAAGGGACATAGCGCCCTCTCTGCCAAGTCAGGGAATGTGAAGAGAGTCTACAACATAAAGAGACAAAGGACAAGAAGAAGATAGGTGAAGGATGCGCGTGAGGAGGCGCTAATGTCCCTGCCACAAAACCGGGACTACCGCAGCAACACGAGAAAACAGACTACGCCCACTGTCTCTGACGAACAGATGCCACAGCATAAACTGAAGCCTCTGTACAACAAAACCAAATAAACATAGATATGAGTGGAAGAAATATATTTTCCATTTAATTGGGAGAAGATTAATGTGCACAATGTATAAAGAGTTTCTGAAAGTTGACAGGAAAGAGAACAGTGCATTAGTAAAGGAAAGTAAAGGATATGAACAGATTGCAGGCAGAAAATACATCAATAGCCAAAAAAATAGGAAAAATGCTCAATCTCATTAATAATCAGTAAATAGAAGATAAAATAATGAATTATCAAGTTTACTCAGTTGTTAATCTAGTGTAAGGAATGGTATCAAAAATACAACTGGTGAATAAATTGATTATCATTTTTAGATATGACTATCAATTTTGTACTATATCCTTTTACCTAATATTTTTTTCTCTGAAAATCTATTTCAGAAAAATACTTGCAAATGTGCACAAATATACTTGTATTCAGACGTTTATTTTTCTGTTGTCCAAAATTTAAAAAAATAGAAACTACTTATATGGCCCTCAGTAGAAGAATAGCATAATAAATTATGATATATCCATAGGTTCTGACATATGTCATTTATACAATGACTAAAAAAATGGGGTGAAGGTGGATGAATTGCTGTGAAACTATCTCCAAGACATACTTTCATTTTAACAAAAAGGTAAATTCCAGAGTAAATACAGTACAATCTCATTTCTACTAAAAACACATAAAAAAATAAATACTGGAACAACACACACACGCGCACACACACACCACACACACACACAAAGGGCAGTCTTGAAATATGCACAGAAATGTTACCATTAATTATTTGTACAGAGTAATTCACAGAGACCTTCACTTTGTTTCATGTATGTTTGCATTGTTTAATGATTTACAATCACCATGAACTCATATATTACTAAATAACCAATGAAAGATTTAAAACATTAACATAATTGTGAAATGACTAAGGATAAATTTTACAAGACATTTGGAGGAACTTTATGAGAAAAATTTGACTGAGAGACATAAAAGAAAGTGTGAACTAATGAAGAAACATATGATGTTCTTGGACGGGAACATGAGATCATAAAGCTATCCGTTTTCTTTTAAATTGATCTAGAAATTTAATACGATTTGAATCAAGATCCCCAGGGGATATTTTTGAAACTTGACAAAGTAGTTGTAAAGTTCCTCCAAATGATAAAAATATATGAGAAACAAAACATTTTAAAGAATTGAATAATGAGAGACGACTTACCATACTAGATATGAAAAGGTAGTTATACAGGTGACAGAACAAACAAAAGATTTATAGAACAGAACAGAAAATCCAAATGAGACCCCATGTAATGTGTTACATAGATGGCATTTCGAGAGTAAAGGATTTTTTTTATGTCAATGTATTTGAAAATCAGTCTGCACATTTGAGCAAAAAATATATATATATATACATATAGATCCGTTCCTCTTTCATTGCACTAAGACAAATATAGGAAGATATTTTTAAACATAAAAATTAACCTATATAGATATGAGAGTGAAATATATGTATAATTTGTGTCATATCAGCATAGAGAAAGTCTTCTGAAATCTAAAAGGAAAGATAAACCATGAAGGAAAATTGCTGAATTAAACATTAAAATGCAAAAATGTTGTGTACTAATATCAAAACTAAAAGGCAATGGCAATTTTTAAAATTAGCCATTATACTGCAAACTAAAGGATAAGATTCTTGAATTAAAGAGCTCTTACAGATCAGCAAGATAAAGAAATGCACCCCCCGGTCTTCTGCTTCCAGAGGAGCGGCTAGGAATCCTATAACAGCCTCGCACTGACAACTGCCTCACCTGTCATAACCCTCAGAGTGAGGCGTCGTTGGTCTCAGGGAAAGAGATGTCTCTGTGGAAGCCTCCAGAATAACAATAGACAACTAAACTGAACCCAAGGCAACCTGAGGTCTGGGCTTGTTACCAGGAGACAGAGCAGCCATGCCCAAGAGCCAGGGCCAGAGGGGAAAAGTGAGCATCAGGAAGAGTGCCTGAGAAAATGGGCACCCGAGAAAGGGCAGGGTGGCCGCAAGACCACACTTCCATAAGAACATTGGACCCTGGAGTGTGTGACTTTAAACACAGAGAAGAAAATATACCTGAAGATATTATTATCTTGAAGTAGGAAAGAGATTCTTTAGTAAGACATGAAAGTGCCAACTATGACAAGAAGGTTAATCAATTCAATTACTTTTCAATTAAGAACTTCTCCTCTTAAAGAAAGTAAAAAGAGAAGCCCCAAACTGGGAGAAAATGGTTATTATACATATAAATCACAAATTCAAAAACATATTTATATCAAAAAGAAAAAGACAAACAACCCAATAGAAAACTAGTTAAAAGATATGAACACGCATTTCACAGAAGAGAAAATGCGTATGGCCAATAATACAAATTCAATGCAAACAAAGACTACAATAGACATACATTTTTACAGCCATCTGGTTGGCAAATATTAAGGAATGTGGCAATACCAATAATTGTAGGGGATGTGGATCTCTTATACATATCTGCTGGGAGTGTAAATTAGTACACCACTTTGAAAAACAATTGGGCACTATCTTATAAAGTTGAACAGATATATATCTTATAACCCAGTAATTACCACTTTTGTGTATATTCTTCAGAAAATCTCTTGCACCATGATATTCATAAAAATATTCATATAAGGACTCATTGTAAAAGCCTAAAACTGCAAACCACCTAAACACACATAGAAAACGTTGGATAATAATTGTGGTATATTTACACAATGAAATATTATGCAGTATTGAACACTGATTAACACATTGCTTGAAAGAAATGGATTCTTGGAAGACTATGCTGGGTGACACACTTTTTCTAAAGATCTAATAACAGGGACAATCAACGCCATGCTATTTTGGCATACGTTTATACACTGTACAACTTCATATAAAAAAGGCAATGGAATAATAAATGCAAAATCAGGATGGTGTTTAACTTGGGAGGAGGCAAAGGAATTAGGATGGAGGAGATTTCCATAGAGGGTTGGAAGTCACAGATACATTCCAGTTACTGAGTTGTGTGATGGGTACCTGAAGTTTACTATATTACTAAAAATATAACACACACATACATACATAAGATAACAGAGAAACAGGAATAGACCAACAATCAGAGGGTATTATGATTAATTTAATTCTTTGCAACTGAAGACAATAAAAGGATGGGGAGTAAAAGTTATAAACAGGTAATTCACAAAATTATGAAAACAAATATATAAAATATTTTTGAATATTAATTTCATTACTTATCAAAGATTTGAAAATTAAGAAAAATATTTGCTTCATTGGCAAAAAACTAAAATAAATGTTGATAAGACACAGAGTTGGTAGGAATGTAAATTTGTGGAGATTTCTGGAAGGTGATTGTAATTGCATTTCTAAGAATTTATCAGAGGAAATATTTAAGGAATTTATCAGGAATGCATTATATATTCTAGAATATTCACTTCAGAACATATCAGAAATATCTAAATGTCTAATAATTTTGTATTCATGGATTCAATTTTGGCGTGTCCATACACCAAAATAATGTTAAGACTTTTTGTATATAATTTCATAATTTTTATCCATATAAATGATTATATTCAAAAGTCTTAAATTAGCTTTATAGCTCAGTGGTGGAATTGGCAGTAATTTTTAAGTTTTACTTACCTATATAATTTTATTTTTCTATAATAATCATGCTATTACTTGTTCTATTAAAAAGTATAAATTTGTTTTTTAACAGTATTTCTACTTTTAAAAAATGGAATCCTGGACCAAAACCAGCTATCCAACAACCAACAATATTATGGCTCTCTCTAGTAATTAAGAAAGCTTCACATTATAAATCCAAGGTGGAAAAGTCAAGATATGAGTGGGAATTCATTCATTTATAGAAGGGACAGCTTTTCTTTTCAATAAGAAATAAAGCAAATGATTTCCTCTACATGTTATTAGAGCAGGGAAAATGAAATAAAGCAAGTATTCAGGAGCCTGAACTGTTTGCACAATCTACGGGAATACGGAATGGCATATCAGTGACCCGGCAGTGTAGAATCTTGATGATTTTATTGACGACTTTATTTTAGTAAAGTCCCACCAGGATCTGAAAGGGCTTTTAGTTGTTTTGTGATTTTGTGTTAGAGATCTATATTTCTTTTGCCACACTTTTTTCTCCTGTATAACACAGCTGGTAAAATCTTTCTTCTCTATCATTCACTGAATATAGCATCTGCAATACTCACTAAACTACTCAATGTGTGATCGCAAATGAATCTTTCAAAATAGCCAAAAGCTAAGAAGTATATTCTGAGATCAGACTCAAAATGGTAGAATCGTATCTGCTCCTAAAACATTATTTTAAAGAAAGTATTTTTCAAAGGTTAACTTTCACACAGAAAATTGTTTTTCATGTCATTTTATACTTTCACATTTTAATAAATTAGAACTGCCAACTTCCAAGATGGCCCAAGTGAACCCTATCTTCTGAGATTTATACACTTGTGGGGCCACTCAGATTGTACCTAGATTGGTCTGTGTGACCAATAGAAGAGGGCAGAAGTGACTGTGTGTTACTTCTGATACTAGGTCAAAGACACTGTATTTAACCTTTGTTGCTCTCTCATGCCCTGTCTCTCCCTTGGTTCACTCTGGGGGAATCCAGCTGCCACATCATGAACAACTCTATGAAGAGGTCCACGTGGAGATGAACAAAATCTCCAGTCAACTGTCAAGTGAGTGAGGCTTCTTGGAAACATATCCTGTAGCCCAAGCTAAGCCATTAGACAACTACAGCCCTGTCCAATAGCTTGACTACAATCTCCTAAGAGATGAGCCAGAACCACCTAGCTAAACCACTCACCCTCAGGAACTATGTGAAATAATAAATGTTTGTTTTGTTTTGATGTTAAGTTTTGAGATAATTTATTATGAAACAATAGATAAATAATACACTTTCCCATGTAAGTTTGAAATTGTATTTTTTGTTTTGTTTCTTTTTTACAGTTTTATTTATTTATTTATTTTTTGTGAGGAAGATCAGCCCTGAGCTAACATCCATGCTAATCCTCCTCTTTTTGCTGAGGAAGACTGGCCCTGAGCTAACATCTATTGCCAATCCTCCTCCTTTTTTTTTCTTTTCCCCAAAGCCCCAGTAGATACTTGTATGTCATAGTTGCACATCCTTCTAGTTGCTGTATGTGGGACGAGGCCTCAGCATGGCCGGAGAAGCTGTGCGTCAGTGCCCGTCCGGGATCCGAACCTGGGCCGCCAGTGTTGGAGCGTGCGCACTTAACTGCTAAGCCACGGGGCCGGCCCCGGTTTGAAATTGTTTTGAATTAATTTCTCAACAAAAAATTTTCCATAATTTATGATTAGTTTGTAGAAAACAAATGAAAATACAAAGAAGTGTAGTAGGATTACATAAAAATTATCAATTTTGTTAAGATGCCTTGCCTGTCCACAAGTTATTTATTTTTGTTGTTGTTTTCTAGAGATAGAAATAAAAGCATTTGGGCTCCGTGGATTTTTTTAATTCTAAAATTGGAAATCTATTATTTTTGTAAATTTACTGAGCTCTTGTTTGTCACTAAACAAGTGAAATATTATTCCCACAAGAATAAAGTAATAAAGAAAGAATCATTCCATCTTTAACAAACACAGATTAAGCAGGAGCATTAATTAAATTTTAAATTACTAAATTGTCTTAAGGTCTGGAATGTATTTAACATATTTATTCACTCAATTTGATGATTTTTAAATATTTATCTTATTCAGCGAAAACACTAGTTGCTTTTCTCTTAAGACAAAAACATGCTCATCTGTTAAATGGACTATAACGCAACACCAGACTAAGACATTTCAAAAAAGAAAACTATAGACCAACATCCCTTATGAACATAGATGAAGAGTCTCAAAAAAATAACAAATCCAATTCAGCAATATGTTAAAAGATAATTTATCACAGCCAAGTGAGGTTTTTCCTGGGAACACATGATTCATTCAACATTCAAGAATCAATAAATTTATTTCACCATATTAATAAGAAACAAAAACATATGGTCTTTTCAGTACGGGCAGAAAAATCATTTTAAACAATTTATATGCATTCACAACAAAAACTCTCAAAGAATAGAAACAAATGGCTAAACTTGATAAAGAATGTTGACAAAAAGCCTACAGCTAACATCATAATGATAGAAGTCTGAAAGTTTTCCTCTTTAAGATCTGGACCAAAACAAAAGCACTTACTCTCACCACTTCTACATATATCGTATAGGAAGGCATTGCTAATGCAGACAGGAAATAAAAGAAATAACATGAAACAAAGGAATAAAACTGTATCTATTCACAGATGACATGATTGTCAATGTAGCGAATCCCAAAGAAGCTATCAGAAATTTACAAGGTTGAGTTTAGCAAGATCACATACTACCAGTCAACATACAAAAATCAATTTTATTCCTATATACTAACAATGAAGATCTGGAGATTGACATTTAAAGATAAAAGTACAGGGGTCGGCCCAGTGGCACAGTGGTTAAGTTGGCGCACTCTGCTAGACAGCCCGGGAGCAGACCTATGCACCACTCATCAATCCATGCTGAGGCAGCGACCCATATAAAAAATAGAGGAAGATGGGCACTGATGTTAGCTCAGGGCTAATCTTCCTTAGCAAAAAGAGGAGGATTTGCAATGGGTGTTAGCTCAGAGCCAAGCTTCTTCACACACACACACACAAAATAATTAACAGTAGCACCAAAAGACAAAACAGTTAGTTATAAATCCTCCCTAGTGCTCACCACCACAGCCCAAGTTTGTCTCCCAGTCAGGGAACTACACAACCCATCTGTCAGTTGTCACATCTGTGGTGGCTGTGTGTTGCTGTGATGCTAAAAGCTGTGTCACTGGTATTTCAAATACCAGCAGGGTCACCCATGGTGGCCAGGTTTCAATGGACCTTCCAGACTAAGACAGACTAGGAAGAGGGATTTGTCCACCCACTTCTGAAAAAGTTAACCATGAAAACCCTGTGAATAGCAGCGGAGCATTGTCTGATATAGCTCCAGGAGGTGAGAGGATGGCACAGAAAGACCAGGCGGGGTTCTGCTCTGCTGTCCATAGAGTGGCTAGGAGTTGGAATCAACTTGATGGCACTAACAACAAATAAATCCTCCAAAATATCTTTAGGATTTCTAGACTATAAATTATAAATTATTAATGATAGAAATAAAAAAATCTAAATTAATGAAAAGATATATTGTGTTTATGGATTGGAACACTCAATACTGTCAAGATGTCAATTCTCCCCAAAATGATCTGTAGATTCAAGGTAATCCCAATCAAAATCTCAGAAGGCTTTTGTGTAGATTACCACAAACTGATTCTAAAATTTACATGGTGGGGCTGGCCGGGTGGCACAGCGGTTAAGTGTGCCCGCTCAGCTGCAGCGGCCCGGGGTCCGCAGGTTCGGATCCCGGGCGCGCACCAACGCACAGCTTGTTAAGCCATGCTGTGGCGGCGTCCTGTATAAAGTAGAGGAAGATGGGCATGGATGTTAGCCCAGGGCCAGTCTTCCTCAGCAAAAAGAGGAGGATTGGCATCAGATGTTAGCTCAGGGCTAGTCCTCCTCACACACACACACACACAAAACAATAAAATTTACATGGAAAGACAAGTCAATTTTGAAAAGAACAAATTTGAAGGACTCCTACTACCCAATTTCAAGACTTACTGTAAAGTTAAGCAATCAAGACAGCGTGGTATTGAAAAAGGACAGGAACATAGAAAAAGGGAACAGAATAGAGTCCAGAAAGAGAACCATACACATATAGTCTAATTATGGACAAAGATGCAAATGCAATTGAATAGGGAAAAGATGGTCTTTTAAACAAATGTTGCAGGTACAATTGGATGTCCATATACAAGAAAGTGATTTAACCTTATAGAAAAATGAACTGAAAATGGATCATAGATATACATGTAAAATGAAAGAATAAAACTTATAGAAAACATAGAAAAATCTTTGAGAACTTGGGTTAAGCAAAAGCTTTTAGATATGACACCAAAAGCACAAAAAAACCAAAAGAAGAAAAATTTGACTATACCAAAAATAAAAATTTTACTTTCTGAAAGACACTAAAGAGAATGAAGAGACAAGACACAGACCGTCATAACATATTTCCAGATCACATTTGTGACAAAGGATTTATATCCAGAATATATGAAGAACTTACAAAACTCACCAAGAAAACAAACAATCTAATAAATAAAATCAAGCAAAATATATGAACAGATACTTCCTCCAAAGAATATATATGGATGGCAAAAAGTATATGAAAAGATACTGAGCATCTTAGTCATTAGGAGAATGCAAATTAAATCAAAATGAGACACCAAAACATATTGGAATAGGTTCTTTTAAAAAGAATACTGACGATACCAAGGGCTGGCAAGCACGCGGAGCAACTGGAATTCTCATACATCGTTAGTGGGAGTACAAAATAATATAGGCAACTTTGGAAAATAATTCAACAGTTTCTTAAAAAATTAAACTTGCACGAATCATATGGCCCAATAAGCCCTCTCCTAGGATTAACCAAAAAGAAATGAAAGCTTATGCTCATACAAAAATCTGTACATGAATATTATAGAAGCTTTATTCATAATTGCCAAAAACTGGATCCCGATGTCCTTCAGCTATTCAATGGATAAACTGTGGTATATCCATACAATGGAATGTTAATCTATAAAAGGATTGACTATTGATTTACACAATACCATGGATGAATCTTAAATGAACTTGGCTAAGTCAAACAGAGAAGGATACGTATTTTTTTAATTCCATTTACATAATATCTTCTAAAAAGCAAAACTGTGGGGACAGAACACAAATCAGTAGTTGTCAGGAATGGGGCATGGGGAAGGAATTATTACAAAGGGGCAGCACAAGGGAATTTTGGGTGTGATGGAGCAGTTTTGTATCATTACTATAGTAATAGATTCATTATTCTGTATGTATCAAAATCCATGGAACTTAATACCACAAATAGTGAATTTTACTGTTTGTAAATTAAAAGACATCAATGAGGATGTGGGGTGGCAGTGGGGGGACCAGAAATGGAATTCAAACTACAAGTGGGGAAAAAATGCTAAAGCTTAAAATGCCACAAAATTTTACATATTCTTTCTCAGCAGCCAATCATTCAAGATGTTAGAGCACACCACCTCTGTTGTAAACCGAAACATAATGAGATACATATGTGATGTGAATCTATCTCCAAGAATATTTCAAGGCATGAATTATCCTGCATGTGGGATGCCTATCCAATTTGGGGGTCATTTACCAAGTTCATAATTCTTCATATAAACCCCAAGTATTACTTCGAGTAGCTAATATAAATCTGTGGAGCTTTTCCTTCCCGACAAATTTTAAGAGAAAAATCTAAAGTCTGGAAGAGATATTAACAGATTAGAGCTTTAGATATATCCGAGTTTTTCTAAGCATGAAAGATACCTTTGATTAATAGCTTGCTGCTTCACTGCACCACAGTCTTGGCGAAATATACCAGTAGGACACTAATGGAGGGATGGGGGATGTGGAACAGGCTGCATATTCAGGAAGCACTGGAGAATTTCCAGGGGCTACAGAGCAGAAATCTAATGATCTTCTCTCATATACATCAGGCAGGTTTGTAAAATGAAATTGGCACAGCAACACAATCAGTACTTCAAAATAATTTACCACCACCACAGAGCTTTTAATATAGTGACAATATTGCTGTGTCTTGTGATGGCTCAAAAAGTCTGTTTTGAAAAGGAAATTGAATTATGTATTTTCTTTGGCATGCCAAACATTTGATGAATCTGTTATAATCTTAAAGCTGGGCATGTCAGAGCATTAGCATTCATGTTGAATAGCATAGGCCAGTCCCAGAAAAGTGCTTCTATAAAGCTTGTTTAATATAAATTGTTTCATTTTTCAAGTTTTATACACTTTACGTAGCATTTTATAGGTTTGCCCTTTTAAATACTTGGCATTATAGAGAAGAAAAAATATTTTCATATTTGAAATAGAGAATAGCAATAAAGACAGTTTACTTTTAAGGAGCAAACATATGAGATTGTGCGTGTGTGTGTGTGTGTGTGTGTGTATAAAAATAGCAAGAGCAAAAATAAGGTTAAGACTTAAAACCAAGACCATCTAAACCGGTACAAAGCATTCCAGTCCTCTACAGAAGTCGTCTCACATCCTCACGTTATATACACACCTTCCCGGACGTCTTCAGTGTAAGCATGCTTTTGCTTTCTGTGTGGTGGTTAATTTTATGTGTCAACTTAACTGGGTCATGGGGCCCAGATATTTGGTTAGACACTATTTCTTGGTGTGTCTGTGAAGGGGTTTCCAAGAGAGATTAGCATTTTGATCAGTAGACTGAGTAAAACAGATTGTCCCTCCCGATGTGCAAGGGCATCATCCAATTCGCTGAGGGGTTGAGGGTCTGCATAGGACAAAAAGGCAGAAGAAGAACTCTCTCTCTGCCTGACTTCCTCATCTGGACATAGGTCCACTGCACATGGACCAGGACTTACACCACCAGCTGTCTCGGGTCTCAGACCTGTGGACTCAGGCGGACACCACACCAGCTCTCTTGGGTGCTCAATCTGCAGACATCAGCTCATGAGACTTCTCAGCCTCCATAACCACATGAGCCACGTCCTTGTAATAGATTTCTTTATTCATATATTCCTGTTGATTTTGTTTCTCTGGAGAACCCTGGCTTATATATTTCCTATACCTTGACTTAACCATTCAAAAAGAATAAAATATTCACACTGTGGACAGAAAGCAAAGATCAATATATACCAGTGGAATTGGGATCTGGACACACCAGTTCCCCAGCCCACAGGCCCAAATGTATGAACCTGGATATAACACAGAAAGTTCTTGCTTTGTTCTAATTGGTTTTCTTTTACTCCTTTGTCCTTAGTGTGCATGTGTGTAACGGTGGATATGAAGGTGACAGCCCTGATCCTACACATATTATTGGTGTAAAGATTAATGAACTAGGAAAATTCTCAGTAATCCTTTGGACTTATTTTATATAGATCATGAATTTGTTTAAGAAGGAGAAAACGTCTCATTCTGAATTGAGACCTATGGCTATTTCCTTATAATATCAAACCCATAGTTGAAACACCAATAAAATCTATTTCTACTAGAGATTAAAAAAAAAAAAAAAAAACAAGGAGAATTGAATTTTGAGATGTAGTGCATTCACTTTAACACCGTTATCTGTTGTCCAAGCATTCAGCTAGTAAAAATGACAACAGATCGTAGAACACGTAAAACTCTGCCATAAAGAAGTAAGTCAAAAATTTCAAAGTTAAAATATTTACAAGATCCGCTATTCTGTAAATGCAGCCATAGACATGCTGTCTGAACTTCCCAATTATCTCAAATACAGCCAGACAGACCGTAGATATGATTCACGGGAGATTTTTAAGCCACAACAAAAAACAGTAACAATAGCAAACATTGCTATTTATAAACCAGGTATCATTTATAAATTATTAAACGTCTGGTGTTTAACCACGTGCCCGTAGCAACCACTGGTTAACTGAGTACCAGACCTCTTTCTAACAGGCTCGCATCTGTATTTTATTTATTCACCAAACATTACAGAGCTACTATGAACCAAGTATTTTGCTAGATGATGGGACTCTAAAAGTGATTAATATTAAACCATTTCTATGGGGGCGTGGGGAAGACAAGTAACAAATGTGTTAAAAATGATGCAAGTGCTATAGATGCTCTGATAGGAGTGAAAAGAAAGACCTGAAACAGTAGATGTTTGCTGGCAAGTGTTTCTGGAATTAAATTTATTAACTACAGTTAAAGGGTAGTATAATGACATTTAAAAAAAGCAAATACAAGGACAAAATTATCATTTCTATGATAAATATGTCAGGTTTGATAGTAAGTACTTTCCAAGTGCTTTATTTCCTCCCCATGAGAACTCTATGAAGAAGACTGCGTTCTCCTATTTAAAAAGAGGGGGAGCTGTTTGCACTACGTTGCTTACTTCTTAAGTGGCAGGTCCAATGTTTCAACCAGGGACGGACTAAATCTTAGGTTTACCTGTTAGATCACATCATTTCACGTGTTTAAGGTCAGGTCCACCATAATCACATCAAATAACTGATGGATTAAGAAGAACATTGAAGAGGGTATAGAGGTTGTGTGATTAAAACCTCACAGGGAGTTTCAGTGTTCAAACACCAAACATGAACCCTTTCACCTGCAGGTACAGCCAATTTAAAAAACCTTAACAGCCCACAGACATACGTATTGTTGATCACATGGTGTACACTGAAAACCTCCTATAATAATAATACTGCTCTATAAGAATACTGATTACTGCCCTTCCATAATGCTGTTGTCAGAGTTCTAACATAGGCAAGGGCTGTCAGGGTTTTCTTTCCTATTTTTTCAGCCAGCTGAAGTACCCATGCTAAGTATCATGTATCCATGTGGGGAAAACAGAGAAGATGGATAGAGCTAGAAATAGGTGTTTCAAGTGAGAGCTAAGCAAACACAACAAATTCTCAATGTTTAATAAATAATAAAAGCAACCTTGTATATAAGTAAATAATTTTACATGGCATTTTATGGAGAAAGCACTCGGTTTGAGAAACTGCCAGGAAAGAGAGACAGAAGCAGTACTAGCACCCTCACACCAAACCTGAAGCTTAACACCAATGCCTGCACAAACCTGGCCCTGAAATAAGACTCAGGTCCAGGGAACACTCTCATTTCTGCTGCAAAACAGCCATACCTGCAGTAGAAAAAGAAGGTGCTTTTCAACGGAATAAGGAAGCCATTCACCAACTCCGTGGCGTGTGTCTGAATAATTACATTAGTAAATTATCACAGGTGTTCGGATTCACTATTTCAGCAATTCTGCCAAGTTCGAGCAGCAGCTACTAAACACAGGCCCAGCGCTGGGCTGTGTACTGCAGAGGCTCAAAGGTAGATAAATTGCAGCCTTTGCCCTCAAAGGGCTTCCAACCTCATGGAAATAAAAAAGATAAGAGCATAAACTGTTACAACAGACAAAACAGTGAATTCATAAGAGAGATGCAGGGTTCACTGAAGAAATTAGAGGAAGAGTTTTCCTAAAGGAAATGTAATTTCACTGGGGCACTGACGGATAATCAGATTTCATCCTGTAAAGACAGGTTTGCGGAGAGGTCAGAGGCATCCAGACTGAAGAAAGTGTGAACCAAGTAAAGAGTTGGAAACAGGAATCAAAGTCTGTTGGGTTTGTGTTGTCAGTCATGAAAGGTCTGTGTACACTGAAGGGATATGATGAGAACCATACATTAGAGTCAGCTGGCAAATGTGTGTAGGTCAGATTGGAGGAATGAAAATAATAATTTATTGTGGTGGTCCATACAAACGTTCTTGGGGACTGAACTTGGGTGGAGAAAGCCTTAAACCTGGGAAGTGAATGGATATAATCCTTAAATCTGAAGGTATAAGTAAAGATATCTAACATTTGAAGCTTGGACAATTGAAATAACGTTGGAGCTTTAACCAAAAATTATGTGGAAATCAATTAGATGAGTTGGTTTAGTGAGAAAAGAAATTTTTGACAGTGAAGCTTGAGAGCTTTGGAAAAATGAATGTGTTCAGTTGAAAGGCGTGCAAACAGGTTTGGAGCTTGGGAAGGAAGGCAGGGCTGAGTTGAGGATCTGAACATCACAGAGACAACAATCAAAGTTGTGAAAGTAGACACATTCACAAAGGGAAAGGGTATAGAAACTGTAAGAGCCATTAGAAGAAACATCGGGAATATTTACTTAGGAGAAAGAAACAAATTAGTAATTAAGCATGTAGAGTATTGGACAGCTGAGACTAAATTCAGGGCCATACAGTATAATTATAGAAACAAGGAGGCATAAAATCTAATACTTTTACAAGGCTTTACATGCTTCAACTTAATACTCTGAACAATAGTAGCTTCTGTTTAAGCAACATAGCCTTAGCCTTACCTTTCCATGCCTTGATTTCTCATCTCTAAAATGGGAATAATAATAATATCAAACTCATGAGACTGTCAAGAAAATTAAATGAATTAATATAAGTAAAATGCTTAGAATAGGGCCTGGTACATAGTAAGTATCTGCTATTTTTATCATTGTAATTTCATTTTACAGATGATGAAACAGGCAGGGAATCAAAAAACTGGTAAGTGAAACCAAACAGAGCGTCAAGGATGAGGTGATGTTCAACAGCATCAAAAGCTGAGGATTAGAATTAAGAAAATACATGCAGGTTGTCATTAAAGTGTTCATTTACTATTATCCAGAGAGCAATGTTAGTAGAGTGGTGGGAGCAAAATCCAGAATTCAGGTGGTTAGAGAGAAAACTGCTCTAGTTATATAAGGTTTCAACATGCTTTCAGGGAACTAACCTTCATGCCGATGAAACTCACAATCTTCCTGTGTTCCAACGAAAATGTGCATACAATGTATGTGTGTGCATATCCCAGTGCCAAATGCATTGTACTGAAATTAGTAATTTATGAATTTGTCTACATCTCAAGAAACTTTAAGAAAGGGGCAATGTCTTTATATCCCCAGTACCTGGCACAGTACTGGTCACATGGGAGACAATAAATGCCAAAATCATAAAGTTTAGACACAGAAAATACATTAAGACAAATCAAGGCTGTCATCATAGAAAAATGTACAATTTGAATATATAAGGTATAGTCAAAATTTTTGTAATCTTCTCTGTTCAGAAATTACTATTTGTTAAGTTTACCTACCTACTCGTTTAAACCAGACTTGCAGTGTCATTATTGTGTAGGGAGCTTCAGCAATAGGAATTCGTAAAATCCCCTTTGGAAGGAACCTACGTGGTACAGTATCAAGTAAGCAATTTTTTTCCACGATGACATAGTGGCATGTGTAATTCCACGCATTTGAATATAATTATATACTGATGTGTTCTTATAAAGGATGGTGTGCTGTCGAAACGCTGTGATAGAACAGCAAAACAAATCTCCTGTCAACCCAGACCAAGGTCCCAAATGCCACAAGCTGCCAGAGCACAGCTCAGTGATTCTTCCTCTAATTGGCTTGAAAGTCTTTCGCTGTTTTCAGATGAAGGGTGATTTGACTAATTAACAATCTTGTGGGGTCTTTCTTGTTCTCTAGCTGGAAATAAAAATGATTCACTCCTAGTTAGTTTGAAAGAAGTTAAAGGAAAGTTATGTCTGGAAATGGCTACTACGAACTTTACCAAAATGAATTTAAAGAGTTGACATGTTTTTGTGTAGAGAGGAGAGGTTGGGTTTGTTTGTAAATAACACTATATGTAAATACAGCAAGAATATTTGTGGAGCACACAGTGTACTAAGTGCTTTAGTAGAAACTGCAAAGTGTCAAACTATATGAGATGGATCAAGTCCTCAAGGAATTTACAATCAATTTGAGCAGGACTAGACTAATAATTTAAAAATTTAGAGCAATATAAAGCTCACTCTTATATACATTTACACCCTCATCATCACTCATGAATTTCCTTAACAAGAAAAACAGATTGGTCTTTCTTCTGTCAGTTGTGTCCAATTCTTTGTATTGGAGTCCAAAAACACAGGTTATATGCCACTATTCTATCTTAAAAACTAACAATTCCCTGCCACTACAAGAGAACAAAACTCTCCCTCGCAGGACGGCACACAAAGCCCTCTATGCCCTGACTGCTGGCCACCTCACTGCTGCCCAGGAGTGTAAGGTTGGTTCAACATTTTAAAACCAGGCAATTTCATTCACCATATTAATAAACTAAAGATAAATCATATGATCATCTGGATAAATGTACAAAAGCATTGGAAAGAAATCTGTCAATTTATAATAAAAAATTATATTTTTTATTCCAACTAACTAGGAATATAAGTAAACTTTCTCAATCTGATAAAGACCATCAGTGAAAAACCTACACCTAATAACATCCTCAGCGGTGAGAAACTGAATGCTTACTCCTCTACGGTCTAAAACAACACTAGGATGCTGCTCTCACCACTTCTATTCAACATCGTATTGTAGTTTCTAACCACTGAATAAGGGACAGAAAAGAAATAAAAACATCCAGATTGGAAAAGAAGAAGCAACACTATGTATTTGCAGACAACATGAGAGTCTATGTGGAAAATCCAATGGAATCTACACACACACACAACACACAACACACACAACACACACACACAACACACACACAACACACACACACACACAAGCTACTAGAACTAAAATGTTAACCTAGCAAGTCTGCAGAAAACAAGGTCAGAATACAAAAATCAATCATATTTTTATTTTATCTATGAGCAATTAGAGCTTGAAATTTAAAAACAATACTGTTTATAATAGCATCAAAAACTCTGACATGCTGGGAGAGAAATCTAACAAAATGTGTAAGATATGTACACAGAAAACTGAAAATCTTGCTGCGAGAAATTAAAAGATGTAAATAAACAGAAAGATATACTTGTTCATGGCTAGAAGACTCAGTATTATTAAGATGTTGATTCTCCCAATTTGGCCTATAGCTCTAATAATTCTAGTCAAAATCTCAACAGAATTTGTAATAGATATTTGACCAACTGAATCTAAAATGTATACCAAAATGCAAAGGACCTAGAATAGCCAAAACACTTTTGAAAAAGAAACATAAGATTGTAGGATTAATGCTACCTGATTCAAAAATTTATTATAAAGCTACATTAATGAAGACAGTGTGGTATTGGCTTTAAGATATATCAATATATCAATGGAACAAAAAAGTGAGTCCAGAGATAGCCCCACACGTGTATGGAAGATTGATCTTTGACAAAGGTGCAATGCATATTAATGGGAAAAAAATAGCCTTCTACAAACATTACCGGAACAATTGGATAATTGTATGCCAAAAAAAAGTCTATCCGTGCCTTGAACCATTCACAAAAATTCATTCAAAATGTATCATGGGTCTAAATGTAAAATCAAAAAGTATAAAACTCCTAGACAATAAGTTACAAAAAACTTTTGTAACCTTTGTCTTATGACACTAAAGCATAATCCATAAAAGTTAAAAATTGATAAACTGGACTTCACCAAATTTAGAACATCTGTTCTTCATAAGACAGCATTCAGAGAATGAAAAGATCAACCATAGACTGGGAAAAATAATTACAAACATATCTAATAAGATCTTGTACCCAGAATATTATAAAGAACTCTTAAAGCTCGACAATAAGAAAACAAATAATCCAATAAAAAATAGGTAAAGGACTTGAGCAGGCACTTCAAAGAAAATATAGGGATGACAAGTAAGTACATTAAAACATGCTCAAATCATTAGTCATCAGGAAAACACAAATAAAAAACACAATAAGATGCTACTGCAGACCTTGTCGAATGGCTAAAATTAAGGACTTGGACTATATGAAATGTTGGTGAGGATGTGGAGAAACGAACCCTCATATTCTGCTGGTAGAAAAGTACAATGGTACAATGACTTTAGAAAACAGTTTGTCACACCATGTTATCTTGGCCTTTACCCATGAGAAATGAAAGCATATGTTCATACAAAGACTTGTATATGAATATCTGTAGCAGACTTATTAATATCTAAAAAATGGAAATAACCAACATGTGCCTCCACAGGTGAACAGATAAAGTAACTGCAGTATTTCACACAGTGGGATACTACTCAGCCATAAAAAGGAAAGAACTATTGACACATGCAAAGATGTGGATAAACCTCAAAATGATTACACTGAGTTAAAGAAGCCAGACAAAATAAGGTTACATTCTGAAAGGTTCCATTTATACAAAATTCTAAGAAATGCAAAATAATATAAGTTATTGGAAGCAGCTCAGTCATTCTCTAGGGGTTGCTGTCTGGGCATCAGAGTCAAGCAGGGGTGAGAGGGAGGGATTAAAATAGTCATAAGGAAACCTTTCAGAGTGATGGGTATGTTCATTGTCTTGATTGTGGTGATTGTTTCATGTTGCATACATAGGTCAAAACTTTCAAATTGAACATTTTAAATATATGCTGATATATGTCAATTATACTTAGTAAAGCTGTGAAAAAATAGAAATGGGTCCTACTGAGTAACAGGGGCAACATTTGAACATAATGTTTCAGATGGGTAGAGGCGTCTGGAAGAATGGGAAGTGGACAAAAATGGAATTTTGGTTTAGCCAAAAGGGGTAATCAAGTGCCTCTTCTCTCTTACTGAGTTGAAAAAAATGGTGAGAAGTACGGATTCTGTAGGCGAGAGTAACTGGGAATATAAGCTCTTTTGTGGGACAAGGGAGGCAGGGATATTTTGTGAGGCAAAACTACAATTATGGCTTTTTCATAAAGGAAACTTTCCAACCAGGTAATGGTGGTTTTATAAGCAAGTAAAGTGCACTGTCAGAAAAAGAGAAGAGATTTTACAGCCATAAAGACCTTAATTTGAAGTTTTTGTCAACTAATCAAGTTACCTAAATTCTTGAGCCTCAGCTTCCTCTCTGAACAATTATGATAGTAATAATTATCTCATGAGGCTGTTGTGAAAATTTTAAAATTGTCAGTTTTTCGTAGCCAGGACAGAAAAGCAGCCCTGGTGAGCAACAGCTATAAAATATAACGGGCATAGCTCCCAACCAATTACAGTCAACCTACGCCAAATTTGAAGGTACATTAAGAGCCCATCTCCTACCACGAATGTTATTTAGAATTCACTTTGTTCTTCTAAGTGTGGTATATTGTCTGTGATGTGCACAGCCTCAGGCCTCCGTGTCCACTGAGCTGCGGTTCTCATCCCAGCCTCCCTGTGGATCACATGACCGCCTCCATCCTATCGCTGATTTGCTGTACAACTAACCAGAAGGAGGAGAATCTGCCAGCCATCACCAGGTCTCTTTGTCCCTCTCTTTGATGCCACTGCTCAAACTAAAGAGACTTCCTTTTCCTTTCTTGAATGCTACAAGCAAGCAAGTATGACCACTGTTTGTAGCTCCTACTATCATATTTCTCCCACCAGATTGAATTCAGATTAGACATAAATTTACAATGTGCCCTTGAAAATGATGATTTAGGCACCCAGTCCGCAATTGGGTTAATAATCCTTGTGTTAACCCATATATTCTTTGTAAAAATCTTACTCCTCACTGACAGGCCTTGAAGTTATAACATTCATAGCTGCTGAGCTGAACTTGTGGGTCTAAGAGAGCTTTGGCATAAGGAACCTTCAAGGGCCTTTCTAACGTTATTCTCTAGTCTTGAGTCATTTTTCGGGTCCAGACACCTGGGACTTGCTCTTATTCTTCACCTCCGTTCCAAGGACTAAATTTGCTGCCACATAGTCTGTTTCTTGAAGATCTCTCTTCATGACTGGTTCAAGAGTAGGGCATAATCTTTCCTATTATGTCTTCCTTTTACTCTCTCAGGCTTTTCCTTTTTCAGGTCTTAATTCTAATTGATAAAGGATAATGGGTTTGAGAAATGTAACATACATGGGGAAATGATAAAGTTATAGTCTCAAGCACCTGACTCCCAACCCAAACAGCAACTGGAAATCTCATTGTATTTCTCCCCGCTTTTAACTCTGAAACAGGAATTCATCAAACCTCCTACTTCTTGTCCACTTCTCCTTAATAGGTTGACTTATCTTCCTTAAAGTTCCTTCCGCCACAAAGATAACCATGGAGCAGAGCAGAATGTTCCCTCTGGCCTCAAGTGGTGGGTTTGCATCTCTGAAAACTGCCAGATAAGTTTTTTGACTAACAATTTTATTGGCTTCATGCCTTTTCTGGAAATGATCTATTTGGGGCACATTCTCACAAATTAGAAGGACATTAGTTTTGTTCACAATACTCATCATAGCCAATATTTTACATTTTCTTCATGATTGGTTAAATTTATAATGTATATATTTTCTGAGAATAAGAACTTTGTCAACTTTTGTTCATCTTTGTGCCATAGCATTAGCAGAGTTATTGTCTATAAGTATTAAGAAATATTTGTGAAAGAATGAGAAATGAATAAAAATTCATGGTTATTCAATTATAGATGGACCCAGAAATGGTTGGATAAGTAAGATTTTTTGTGAAGTAACATTGAGAACTAAATGGAGAAAGCATTATTTGAACTGGGAAATAGAAGACAAATGAATAGCAGATGGTGTAAGAGACTTGGCTATCGGGAGGGAATAAAAGAGGAACAGAAAAAGTACAGAGAGACACACACATAGACACACACAAAAGAGCACATATACACTCTAGCATATTGTTCTAATTTGTTAGGTGTTATCTTATAACTTTGATTTTAATTTTTTATGGTAAATGAAAACTCGTTTTAGTTTTGCTCAATGATTATTAAAGAATCTATTCCCAATAATAACATCATAGACAAAATAAGACAAAGTCTTCCTTTATTCCCTTATTTTGTTCCATTTTAGTCCAAATAGGTTAAAATGAGATAAATAAAGAAGAGTAGAGAGGAAAAAAATATTTTTGTTTGTTTTTTATCTTACAAGGTAAAATCTTGGAAGGAAGCATTTTGGAAAGCCAGTCAACAGAGGACCTGGGTTTAAATTCAACTTTTGAATTAATTAGCTCAGCTGCCTTGGGAAAAACATTCAGGCTCCATTGCCGTCAGATTCTGCAGACAAAATGGTGGGAGGCAGGGAAGGTAAGCTCTGCCTTGCTCTAAAAAGTGCATTCTAATTCTGAGTGTAACCAGTAGGATTGGCAAGAGCGGAACATCAGGGGTCCAAGCGTCTCAGGCTCTGTGGATTCAGTCCAGGATGTTTCTGGCTAATTCATTAGTACTGCTTTATAAACTCCTGATAATGCAGTTTATTTCTTTTGTGGTTTACTGCACTGGCTCATTTTCAATTTGTAATTTTTATTTTCCTCCATAATTATCCCTTGAAACAATTCTGAATTTAATGGAAAGAAAATTGGCCTGGGCAACAGAAAATAAGGTTTCTTATCCTACCGAAAACCAGTTCTCTAACTTCAGGAAAATGACTTCACTATTTGAGACTTCATTTCTTCTTTTATTCACCTATTCATTCCTTCCACAAATATTTGAGTACTTACCCATACTAGAAACTGTTTCTTCATCTGCAAAATAATATTTAACTCTAGTGTCCTATATATCCTAAGGCATTTTCCAGTTCTTGAATACAATGTTTTCCCATTTTGTTTCTGATTATATTTCCTTTCCCTAAGCTACAAACTTAAGGTTTTCCCTTAAGAAGCCATCAGGATGATTATTGATCTTTTCTCCAAATGCATCCTACTTCCCTAATTTTCAATTGGTTAGTTTCAACTTCCATTTGTCTAATTGATTCGCCTTTGCCTCTGTATCCTCATTGAAATTCCTGTCTGATCAAGTCACCTGACCACTCATTGCAAGACCAAAAGAAGATACATTCAAAAGTGATTTGAGAACTAAAAGTAACATAGGATGAGTGATTATTATTGTTTCCAAATTAAAGTGATAAAGAAAAAGCCACTCAGACACTCCACAAATCTAATATTCTTGGCCAAATTTCTCCAGTTGAGTTCTCCTGTGAACAACGAGGTCAAAAATAGACGCTGAGATTGTGGATGAAGTTCTACACCACAGTCCTCACAAAATTACACCGTAGTTCCACAAGTGCGGCCCATGTTAAGAAAATATTGATGTGCTACTAAGCTACTTTGGTTTCAAAAATTTTAATTAGATTTCCTCAAAATTCTAATGCTAATTATAAAAATCTGTATTCTGACCTCTCAGCAGAAAGCTGATTATATTTGGTTTTATAGGTAAACCAGTTTGTGCTCCTGGCAGAAAACCTTACCTCATGCCTCACAAAGAAAATAGAGAGTATCAGATGATAATTATCTCAGTTTCTTACTATATCAGCTACAGCCTAATCTGTTCTCATTCCTGTCCTTCCTTCCCCCCAGTCTCAGGTGTGATGGCCTTTCTCGCACTCAGGCCTGTCTCTCCACCAGTGCTCCCTATCCCGTGTCGTGCCTCCTAATGGCTCATTCTAAAAAGCATCAGGGGAAGCATATCGTATGTCAAAAAACCTTAAATGTGTTTATACACATGCGCTTTTAACACTCTCCCCATTATCTCCTGGTGCATTCTATTTGCCTGGCTTCTGCTAGTTATGTCTCCTTTGTAAGCTAACCTTCCTGTAATCATAATTAAGTGTTCGTGTCCCCTACTCATCCCAGTAGACTTCTCCAAGCTCAAGCCTGCAAGAGCCGGTAACTTTCTGATGACACACAAATATACATTTACCCAACAGACTCATTTCCAATGAGCTCCTAAAATATATAACTAACTGCTTACTGAACATTTTTACTTAAATGTCCCACATTACATGCAGTTGAACATTTCTACAGTTAAACTCGTCTTATCACCCCTTTCTCCTTACCCATCCCCCAAACTTTCCTCTTCTGGTGTCTTCAATCACAGTAGATAGCAATACTATTTAAAAAATTGTCCAAATTAGAAGGATAAAGTTTATCCTAGATGCCTCCTGATCACTTATTCCCCACATCCAATCAGCGTCAATCTTGAACATTCCATCTTTCTAAAATATGTGTTAATTAACCACTTCAGCATTTCACTAACAATGCCTTAGTGCCAATATTCACCAGTATCTTCCTGAATCATAAAATTTTCTCCTAACTTTCCTCCAGTATGCCCTCTCCTCCAATCTATCCTCCAAGCTCTTCCTACCTGGATATTTCTAAAATGCAAATATATCACTCTCCTTCATAAATGCATGAATTGTAGTATAAAATTCAAACACCTAGCTGGATATATAAGCTCTTCATGATCATATCAGTGTATTTCCTGCTGCTTCCTCATATTTATTCTTGACCAGAGTTTAACTAAAACAAGTGCAGTTTCTTGAATGAGCATTGCAGGTCTATGCATCGGCATCTTCACTCAGCCTTTTGTCTCTTCCTGAAACTCTGACCTCATCCCCTACTTCATATTTCTAACTGCTGTTTGTCCTCCAACACTCAGCTTAATGGTCATGGTCACCTCTTCTGGCAAGCCTTTCTCAACATAATGATGGGATTTATATTCCCTCCTTGGAAACCCTCAATACTCACCTTTATAGCACTTAACCCCAAGTATTGTTACTATCACTTTCTTCATCTTTCAATGGCAAAAGAAATCATTTCTTACACTGGCCTTTGTGTCAACAAAACCTAGTACAACGCCAGTAATTCATCTCTCAAAATTTTTTTTAACAAAAGGATGTAAATCTTACTTCCTTCAAATATCAAGAAAATTCTTCTAGAACTTACTCTTCTGCCAAGACTCACTAAGCTAAAATGTAAACAGAAACATAATGAAATAGGATCAATTACAGTAAATCTGCTCATTGAATGTTTTAAGACTTTATTATTTTAGAGAAGTTTTGGGTTTACAACAAAATTGAGGGGGAAGGTACAGAGAATTCCTAGATACCCCCTGCCCCCACATATGCATAGCCTCCCCTATTATCAACTTCACTCACCAGAATGGTACATTTTTTTTTTTACCAAGGATGAACCTACCTTGACACATCATAATCACCTAAAGTCTATAGTTTACCTTAAGGTTCACTTATGGTGTTGTACATTCTATGGATTTGAGCAAATGTAAAACGACATATAAGATCATTATAATATTATACAGACTATTTTTACTGCCCTAAAAATCTTCTGTGCTCATCTTAGTCATCTCTCCCCCTCCCCAACCTTTGGCAACTACTGATCTTTTTATTGTCTCCATAGTTTTGCATTTTCCAGAATGTCATGTAGTTGGAATCATACAGTATGTAGCCTTTTCAGATTGGCTTCTTTCACTTAGTAATATACATTTAAGTTTCCTCCTTGCCTTTTCATGGCTTGATAGCTCATTTCCTTTTGGTGCTGAATAATATCCCATGGATATACCAAGATTACTGGAATTTTTATTATGTCTTTTCTAAGTTTCACATTCTTTTGCATTCCAGCGTCTTGTGAAAAGATTACCCATAACACCAACTATATTTTTGTGAAAGGCAACTGAGTAGAAAGTTTACTACTGTTTTTCCAAACACATAGTAAATATTGAATAAATCTTGTTGGAGTATCTTCTAAAATTTTCTACCACATAGCAATATTTTAATTAAAAATTAAATATGTTCTACTCTCTTTTTCTTTCAAAAGAATATTTTTTCTTTTTTATAAATTATAATATAAAAAGAAAAAGCCAAACTAATTTTAAAACATGTTTCACTCTCTGATTTTCTTCTGTGGGTATCCTAAATTATAGAGATACATCCTAGAAGATATAATTTTATATGTGAATTACTTACATGCTTCTTTATATATCTTTAACTCATGCTCTCTAATTTGAGGCAAGAATAAACTATCTTGAAAAGCTACAAAAGACAAGAAGTTTTTTTATAGTATTAGTAAATAATTTCTTTTTGTTCTAACAATTGTTTTTCTCTTTCAGAATTCATTGGTGCCAGAAACTTTTCTAGATCTTGGGAGATAGCAGTGAGCAAAACAAAGTCTCTGCTCTCACAGAGCTTACAAACGATAATAAAAATAATGAACAGGGAAAAATAAAGGTAAGAGGAGAAAAAAATGATGCAGTATCCGGTGAAAATTTACATTAGGAAGACTATCTGAGAATATGAAATTGACTCAGAGAGGAGACCTGAAGTGGGTGAATGACCAAGCCAGTCATACAGCCATCTGGTATAAAGCAATGCAATGCAAGAATGAACAACAATGCCAAATCTGGAGGACAAGCTTGATATATTTAAGGAAGTGCTAGAAAGCCAGTGTAGCTAGAGTCAAGTGAGCAGAAGAGAGTGATCAAACATGAGGCCAGATTGGTAACTGGAGTCAAACTATTTAGGACTTTGTAGGTCATAATTAGGATCCTGGCTTTTAATTTGAAATAGATGAGAAAACTTTAGCATAGTATTATTTAAATTTGAAATATCACCTTGGTTGCTCTGTAGATAAAAGATTGTAAGAAGAGCAAGAGCAAGGAGAAGACCAGTGAGCAGGCGATTGCAATAATCTATGAGAGAGGTGATGGTGGCAGACGAGGCATTGAGAAACAGTCTTGATGAGCTGACAGTCTGGATGCAGAGTATGAAAGATAGAGGTGCACCAAGTGTGATTCCAGTGTTTTGGTTTGAGCAACTTAAAGAATGGAATATCAACCCGCAAAAGTGGGGGAATTTGAGAGGAGAACGGGTTTTGAGGAAAGGGAATCAGCAGGGTTTTTTGAGGCATGCCTGTTTGAGATGCACATTAGATACCTAAGATGTTGGGCAGGTAGTTGAGTTCATGGCAGAGGACTAACCTGAAAACACAGCCGTTGTGGCAGACATTGCATCCTCTAGCAACAACTATTCTCACTTCCAACTATGCGTACTTGTGACTCAACTTAAGGGTTTTCTCTGGCCACTGGATTGCCTCTAAGTGTGGCAGGCCGGAAGTGACAGGGAGTTGATGTGCCCCAGGAATGAGATAAATCTTGTCTCTGCTATACACTGTTTCCCAGAATCCCCAGTGAAAATTAAGCTGCAGTTCCCACAGTGCTAACTTGCTCAACAAGGCATCATTCTTTGGTGCCTTTCCTTCCTTGTCTCACTTTCCCATGCCCTTATTAAAATTTTCTGGGATCATCTTCCAAATAGTTATTTGTACTTGAATTCTCACCTCAGAGTCTGCTTCTGGAAGAACCCAAACTAAGATGACAATCATTAGCATATAGAAAATCTTTAAGCTGTAAGATTGAATGAGATCACCTAGGGAGTAAGTGAAGATATCAAAGCAAACAGACCCAAGGACTGAGTCCTGAATGATTCCCACACTTTGAGGCCAGGGAGATGATAAGGAACAGGGAAAGATGATTAGGAATAAGTAGCTAGTGATACAGGGGTAAAAATAGTAGAAGATAGTGTTCTAAGAAACCAGGTAAAGACAATATTTTAAGAAAGAGAGAATTATTAAGGGTGGCAAATGCCACTATCTAAAAAATAGTGATGACTATAAACTAATTATGGGATTTGGCAGAAGAAGAGAGTGGTAATTAATAAAGTCCACCTCTCAATAGGTAAAAATTCAAATGAAAACTCAGTTTTGAAGTCTCTTTGCTGCAAGTTTTTGTGTCAAATGTCTGGACGACATCTTGCCTGATAACAACTGCATATTTTTATCTCCCAATAGTCCCTTCTTGCCTAAAACTCTTTTGTTCAGTTAGCCATCCAACTACCTGTCAATAAGAGGGAAAAGGATAACACAAAGGGGATAACTGGTAACACAATGTCTTTGAAAAAATAAGAGGAACAGGATCCAAAAATACGTTTTATTTGTTGTTTTGTTGTTTGTGTTTTCTTCTTTGTTTATTTGTCTGCAGAGTGGAGGCTTTATACAGTTGTTTTGAGTGTCATCACTCAAGTATAAATATATATTTTATATGATTTAGTGTAATTTATTTCAATGTAACTTAATATGCCTAATAAAAGAGGCTCCAGGTTATTTTGCTACTGATTCAAGCCCTGCAATTTATTCTTAGTTGGACCTGATTTTTCTTACCAATAAATATCCAATATTTTCAATTTCTTTCAACAGAACACCAAATCTCAACTGAGTTAAATAATAAAGGAAACAACAAAGGCTCATATGTTTGAAATGTTTAGAAACATGATCAATCCCAGGTGAGATTTACTCTGGGGTTCAATAAAGTGAACAGGAACCATTTCTCACCCCATTTCTCTTTGTTGGCCTCATTCTTGGGAGGCTGCTCATGTGGTCTCAAAATGGCGGCCAGATTACATTTTCTTCTTCACATCGAGTGGGGAACAAAAATCCCATATCCAAGCATTTCCAGCAAAAGTCCTGAGGTTACTTCTGATTTATCTGTCCATCTCAGAACTAATTTATATTCCACACTGCACTGAATTAGGCCAACAAGAGCCCATCAAGTCTAAGATCAAGTGTAAGGTGTGGTGGCACTACACAAACAGAAATAAGAGTACTGCTACCAAGAGGTAAGGTCGATTAATACTCAGTATATTTCCATCGTAGGTCCCATAGTGAACATCAGCAGGATCCACTAGTTACAAAACAACCTGTGCAGCCATAATTAGGATCCAATCTGTACCTGGATAGAGCAGGCAAATGGAAAAGGAATGAGGTCCCAGTGACACCTGTATGAACAGCATCATGACCCCAGGATGCCAAGAGTGACTGTCTTAGTGAAGCCACTTATAAAAGAGGGCCCTTACCAGAAGGAAATGGAGATTATATATGGATGTGGAGAGAGAGGGGGAGAGAGAGAGAGAGAGAGAGAGAACTCGGTTGAGTGATTCTCTCACCCTTCAGAAGAAGAAGAATGAATGAGGAGGAGAAGAGAAAGAAAGGAGAAGAGAAAGAAAAGCCCTAAGATGAATCACGGTCTCCAACTAGGTTGAGAACATTAGGTAAACTTTTAACTCTACTTATTAAACAAATATGTTTAGAGCATCCATGCTTATGTACTAGGCATTAGTAATGCTCCAAAGAACAAGGCAGAACATATCCTGCTTGCTAGCGACATACACACTATGAGAGGAAAGATATAAAATAAAAAGATATACACATTGATTAGTCAATTAATTACATAACAAATAATATTAGGATGGCATGAGTGCTATGCTGAAAAATAAAATAAGGTGATGGAATAGAGAGTGGCTGACGGGTGCTGTAGATTGGTGGTCAGTGAGGGCCTCCTTAGCTGTGAGATTTAAGCTGAGTTCTAAGTGACAAGAGCGAGTCAGTCCATCCAAAGATCCAAGGAAACCAGATTGAGAAGGAAGAGCAAGTGAAAGAATCTCAGCATTGATGGTTCTGGGACAGAAAGATAACTGTGACTATAGTGACCTGGGAGGGGAGGACTGTGTGACGTGAGGTTGAGAGCAACAGCAGGAGGCAGATTACATAGGGCTTTACAGCCAGAATACGGAGTTAGAACTTAATTCTGCGTATAATGATAAGCATAGGTTTAAGGAGAGCAACATGATCTAATTACTGCTTTAAAAAGTCATTCAGGCTATCATGTGAAGATTGGATAATAAAAGAGTAAGTGTGGAAGCAAGAGGACTGAAGAAAATTATTCTTTTAGCCCACGTAAAATATGATCACAGGTTAGATGGAAGTAAAAAAGTTGATGGAAGAAGCAGGAGGATTTGGCATATGTTTTGGAGATAGAGTCAATTGTACCTATTGATTGTTTTGACATGAAGAGTAGGATTATTTGAGGCATCAAAGTTAAATTTTAGCTTCTTTGCTTGGCCAATGGATAGATTAAGGGGCTATTTTTTTCGTATAGGAAATAATGAAGGTAGCAGATTAGAATGCGGGAAGTAGGCATCAAGAATTTTGTTTGGCTCTGGTTATTATCAAATACCTATAAGGCATCCATGTGGAAATGTCCAGTAGGCAATTGGACATAAATGTGGTGCACTAGGAAAGATCATGAATGGAAATATAGATTTTTGGAGTCATAAGTACATAAAAGGATATTGAAAGACATAGAAATGAATTAGTTAATCCAATGAGAATTAAGCCAAACCTTGACATAAATGACCATTGGACATAGCAACACGGACCTCACTATTGATCTCGACAAGAGCTGTCTCAGTGATGTGATGGAGCAGAAACCAGAGGGGAGTGGGCTGAAGAGAGAATAGGAGGTGACTAAGTGGATTCAGTGACCACAGAAACCCCACTGGAGAGACACCGGGCGTCAAAGGAGGGCTATATACTTACAAACAGATGTTGGAGCATGTAAGTATACTGGTGAAAATTATCCTGAGGAAAAGTTATTGGAAAATTTATGAATTACAAGGTATTCAATTCCCTCCTTTATCATGCATACATTTGGTTTACTATACCATGCAGTTGAGGATGCTCTCTCAAAATGCAGAAAATTTTAAGTTGAATATAAAATTCAATATAAACCAAATATAAACAATAGTTTTTCAGATTATTTAACTCTTATTTAGCTCCTCAGAATCTGGATGTTGTGGGTAAAACACAAGAGTTCTTTTTTTTCTTATTGCGGTCACATGGGTTTATAACATTGTATAAATTTCAGGTGTACATCATTATACATCTATTTCTGTATGGATTACGTCATGTTCACCACCCAAACATTAATTACAACCCATCACCACACACATGTGCCTAATCATCCCTTTCACCCTCCTTCCTCCCCGCTTCCCCTATGGTGACCACCAATCCACTCTGTCTCTATGTGATTGTTTTTGTTTTTATCTTCTACTTGTGAGTGAGATCATATGGTATTTGATCTCACTTCTCCCTTTGACTTATTTTACTTAGCATAATACCCTCAATGTCCATCCATGTTGTCACAAATGGCTGGATTTCATAGTTTCTTATGGCTGAGTAGTATTTCACTGTGTATATGTACCTCATCTTCTTCATCCATTCGTCCCTTGATGGGCACCCAGGTTGCTTCCAAGTCTTGGCTATTGTGAATCATGCTGCAATGAACACAGGGGTGTGTGTATCATTATGCATTCATGTTTCCACATTCTTTGGATGGATACTCAGCCGTGGAATCGCTGGATTGTATGGTAGTTCTACCTTTAATTTTTTGAGGAATCTCCATACTGTTTTCCATAGTGGCTGCACCAGTTTGCACTCCCACCAGCAGTGTATGAGGATTCCCTTCTCTCCACATCCTCTCCAACACTCGTTGTTTCCTGTCTTGTTAGTTATAGCCATTCTGACGGGCGTGAAGTGATATCTCATTGTGGTTTTGATTGGCAGTTCCCTGATACTTAGTGATTTTGAACATCTTTTCATGTGTCTGTTGGCCATCTGTATATCTTCTTTGGAGAAATGTCTGTTCAGGTCTTTTGCCCATTTTGTAATTGGGTTGTTAGTTTTTTTTGTTGTTGAGATGCATCAGTTCTTTATACATTTTGGAGATTAACCCCTTATCGCATATGTAGTTTGCAAATATCTTCTTCCAATTGTTAGGTTGTCTTTTCATTTTTGTTGGTTTCCTTTGCTGTGCAGAAGCTTTTTAGTTTGATGAGGTCCCATTTGTTTATTTTTTTTATTGTTTCTCTTGCCGGGTCAGACGTGGTGCTTGAAAATATGTTGCTAAGACCAAAGTTGAAGAGTGTACTTCCTATATTTTCTTCTAGAAGTTTCGTGGTTTCAGGTATTACATTCAAGTCTTTAATCCATTTAGAGTTAATTTTGGTGTACTGTGTAAGACAATGGTCTACTTTCATTTTTTTTGCATGTGGCTGTCCAGTTTTCCCAACACCATTTGCTGAAGAGACTTTCCTTTCTCCGTTGTGTGTTCTTGGCTCCTTTGTCGAAGATTAGCTGTCCATAGATGTGTGGGTTTATTTCTGGGCTTTTGATTCTATCCCATTGATCTGTGTGTTTGTTTTTGTGCTAGTACCATGCTGTTTTGGTTACTATAGCTTTGTAGTATATTTTGAAATCAGGGAGTGTGATACCTCCAGCTTTGTTCTTTTATCTCAGGATTCCTTTGGCTATTCGGGGCCTTATGTTGTTCCATATAAATTTTAGAATTCTTAAACACAAGAGTTTTAATTAGAAGAAAGAAAAGAGTGAACGACGGCAATAGAAGAAGGAAGAGGGACACAGAATAGGAAGAGGGAATGTGAAAACATATTCGCAGTTTTCTTTCCTCACCGTTTTGTTTGTATACCCTTGGGCACTATTATTATACATTTTGGAGGACATGAACTTCTCATGAGTTGAGAAACTTGAAATTCTGTGTTTGAATACTAGTATTACCATACAATCTCCCTGAGATTGTTTCCATGTTAGAGAAAAGAAAGAATATTATGTCTTGTAAGCCTACTTCCCATATAGAGTTTCTGACAATTAAATAAAAAAAGATATTATGCATAGCAGGAAAAAGAAAGGTCAAACAGAGGCTTGGTTACTCTAGTTTTGGTACCATTAAATACTATACTGATGTACGTGATTGCTCTAATTTATCAAATGAAGAATTGGTTCAATTCATTTTTGAATTGTGAATATGTGATTATTTTATAGTCCTTTGTTCTTTATAAAATTACACTTGATACTTGATGCAAATTAAGTAAGTTCGTTGGAACCCAAAGATTGGTATTTTGGTTGAAGCACTATGTATCAGTAAGATGACTCCTGGGGGAATTCATCTGAACTATCCAACAAACATTAAAACGAGTCATGTACTCCTTTTATTTCTGAATATACTTTATACTCCTCAGTATCAACACTGAAGTGTACTCGCAGAAGAAGTCTCAGTGTGACAGCTCTTTAGTTCATTGCCATTTCCCAGGTGTCTTCCTCGTTGACATCTGCTCTGGAATTCTAGACTGCCAACTCGGTGCTCCCACCACCGAATGCCCTGTGATGTTGCTGCCATCAGGCAGGGTGCCATAAATATCAGCCCAGCCGCAGAGAAATTCCTGTGAGCGAAGATTAAAGGAAACCACTTTGTAATTGGCTGTGCTGAGGAATTCATGTAACTTCTAATGTCATAAATCAACTTACACTGAACAGTCACTATTTAATTAACAGCTTCATGTTCTGCTAGTCTGGAGAGGGTCACCAAGGACGAGATATGAAAGGTAAAAAATTTCCACCAACCTCTACATTACTCTTAGAATCAAAATATTGTCACATTAGTAAAAATAATTACTGAGACAGCATCAGACGCTTTTTAGAAGCTAAGAAAAAAATAGTAAATTTTTTTCTTTGCTTATATTTCCACTCTTCTCTATAGTCTACTAAATATATTTTTATGTATAGCAATATAATAAAGCCAGGACATCCAGTAACAAATGAGCTATATTCATATAGTGTCATTGATTTTTATAATTTTATATTTAAATGTATAAAATATACTCAAAGTTTAAACCCAACAACAGAATTTTCAGTCCAAGTGATGAATTATAGCTAGAATAATTTAAATGGAAATTAAAAATCAGTTGGTATATCTTAATATGATTAATATAATATTAAACTAAAGTTCTCCTGATTATTTCACTGAAGAATGAGAAAAACTTCTTCACTACATCTGGAAAACACTGATAAATATAGCTTATAAATAGGGAAGAAATAGAATTACTGTAAGAAATGCTGGGAAATGGTTATAAAGAATTATGAGCATCAGCCACACTCTATTAAAACAGGTGAAAAAATATTAAATGGCGTGTTAGTCATTTTGAATTTTTATTTAAAATATATTTATTTCTGAAATAGTTTAGTTTACACTGTAAATGGTTATTCAAAATATGATCTCTAAGACTCAAAATTATGTTTTTATGCTTATATTCTTCCTTAGCCATTAAGCCTATCCATTACCAATGGGCTAACACTGGAACTAGTATTTCCAAATTGGTGTAACCAAAGAGGAGGATATATTGACCAGGCAGAACTACTTCTGCTTCTACCTGTGAATTTCAAAAACCAGCCTGGTTAATAACAGGACTGGCAGCTACAGTTACAACTTCTCTCCAAGATTGAGGGCAAGGGAAGAAAGTAGAAAAGTCAAATTCATTTTAGTTCCATAGAACTTTTTTTTTTTTTTGCTATTAAAATAAAGAATTTATTTTCACAGATTAACAGTGGAAGTAGTATAGCATCATATTAAGACACAGGCTTGACAGTCACATTACCTATGATCTTAATCAGGTGCAAGCAATTATTAGCTGCATAATCTTGACTAAGTTAACCCTTCTTTGTCTGTTTTCTCATTTACAAAATGGGTTGATTGTAGGAACTACATTTGTAGAGACGGCTAGATGTCTCTCATTATCAATTCTCTCCTTCTTTTAAAGTAATAGACCTAAATTTTAGCTCAGTGTATGGTCACTTAGGGAAAAAAAAAAAACATCTTTCTCAGACTCTCTTCCCCATAGCTATGACCATGTCAGTAAGTTATAACAAATGAGATGTTGGTGGCAGTGACACATGCAATTTTCAAGAAACATTCTTCAAAACCAAAGGAAATATCCTTCTCAACCCCTTCCCCACTCTCACTGGCTGCAATGCAGACATTATAACCTGACCTGGAGAACCCGTATCGGACCATGAGGTGTGCTTGGGGATAGAAGTCACACTTATTAAAACAGTGAGACACACGGAGCCTGGGTCTCTGACACTCTAGAGCATCATCCCAGCCCCTGATGTCTGTGTTAGTGAGGACAAGCCCAGCGGCTCAAAATAAGAAAAGTTCATCTCCTGCTCACACTGCTTTTCCATCCTGGGTCAGCAAAAAGCTCTGCTCCATGTTGACCTGAATCAGAGGCCGAGGCTGATGGAGCTTTCACCACATTAGACAATCATCATCAGAAGCAAGAGAAAGAGAACAGAGTGAAGTGTGCACAAGCTCTTCAAAGCTTCTTCCCAGAAATGACGCATTACTTCCACTCATATGTAATTGGCTAAGACAAGTCGTATGGCCATGTCTAACACCAAGGGCAGGGAGAAGTATAATGCTACCCTATACCTGGAAGGACAAGAATCAGAAATAACCAATGAAGAACACTAATGATGACCACAACCTTGTACTGTGGAAAATTTAAGTGAGAAAAGAATTTCTGCCTGCTTAAGCCGTTGTCACTTTGTGTTTCCTACTCCTCGTGATTGAACCTAACGTTAACTAAAATGCTATTAGATAGTGTTGGTTATAAAAGATAAATGAGGTGGGATACATGAACTGCCTGATACAGCCTGGCCTATGACAAGCACTGGATCAAAGTAAGCCATGACATCACCATTTCCATTACCTTAGAGAATCTCAGTACTCAGAGATGAATGTTTAAGCTGTGAGTAGAGAATTCTCATTCCTGTTCCATGTATTTGATATCCCCAAGTCAAATATCATCATCCAAAAATTAACTGTGAGGAAAGTCATGTCTTTGGCAGTTGGAGTTTTGGCAAGAATGTGGTTATAAGGAAGCCCTCCTGCTGGAGTTGTCAGTGCTTCTCAGTTGGAACATCTCAGGAGCCTGTTTCAGAAGAACATGATGAAGTACTTCTCTCTGTGCCAGAACACAGCAACTCAAAGAACTTCTAGATTTGCTTATAAGTGAAGCTCCCTTGCTTAGTGCAGTTTCTCAAATTTTCCCACAAGGGAGAAGTCAAACTCTACAAAATCTCAACTCATATTTTCACCTCCATACAGACACACACAGATCTTCTGATTTAACCATAAGATCTTAAGATCTTGGAAAAATTAAAAATATATACCCTTTGAGTAAAGTTTAGGAGCTCAGATTGAATTCAATCCCATGGTGTGTCTTTCTAGCAGACTCTTGAATCAAGATATCGGGAAGGAATCATAACGAGCGAGAATAATTCTTTGTTTCCTTTATTTACTTCCTCTACTACCGTTACTTTCTCTATTTTTACTTTTAAATTAACTTTTACTTTCACAACGAGGGAAAAAAAGAGATATAAACCTCTTCCTAACAGGCTAAAATATTACATTCCCCATTATATTGAGAAAAAAAAAATGTCACATCCCCACATCTTATCATGCATGCTACACTGTTTATAGTGTCTAAAGCTTTATTTTCTACTAATTCCAAGTTTTTCCCCCATACAGCCACATACAAGGATGTTTCAAGTATCTAGAACACAATTATCCACAGTAACCTCAAATTATGTCTCTAAAAAGAAAATCTGATAATGATTTGTCCCTATTTAAAATTCTAAAATGTAATGACTAAGAAAATGAACCTAGTTTTTCAGTAATCTTCATTTCATAGCCTATATTCACATTACTGACTACCAGAGCCTGTTCAACAATTTTGGAGTCAAGGAACACTACTTATTTTAGCCATCTTGAATTCATTTCTCAAATGCAACTTTCTAATATGCAAAATCAAATGCATTGTACATTCATACTCACTGGATTAGATTTGTTCACTAATAGCACAAGTGGTTTTCTTTAAAAGCAGTTATATAGATAGTGTGGGAATTTTAAATCAACTATTGTTCTTTATAGTATTTACCCTAAAGGTATTGGTAATTGAATCCAAGCTTATAAACTTTGTGCATTTCCATCTAAATCCTCATTGGCATAGAATATAAATAACAGGAAACCAAACAGAGAAATTGATATGGGATATTGACTTACTTGATTTACGGTGTTAAAACAGCAAAAAGAAAGGACCTCCATCTCCTAATAAAATGTAGTAGATTACAGCATGTCTATTCTCTCACTGCCACAACTAAAGATAGCTGGATAAATTACAAAATTCAGGTTTAAAAGGCTTCAGGGATCTCTATAAGCAAGGAGGATTACTAGATGAACTAAAATTCCAGAAAGAATAGAACTTTTTTTACATAAGTTGATCACTACCAGCTGGTTCTTTACTCTGCGGGCATTTGGCAATGCTGTGTGTAAGGTGACTGTACTTGTCCACACTTTAGGCTTTCCAGGCAGAAAGTTCCTAATGAGGAAAAGAGACAACAACAATGTTTTAAGCAGCCACAAGGAACTAAAGAGGAATAACTGGGGCTCAAAAGTGCTAAAATTCTAGCCCTATAAGGAAAATTACAAAAGTATGTTCTGTATTAGATTGTAATAAGTCAAGGATAATGTTATAATTCCTAGATTTACCATAAAAGAATAGCGATAGAATGTATAAGAGATTAATGAAATGGACTGTTTCTAAAAATATGATTAATCTAAAAGAAAGGGGGAAGGGAACATAAAAGAAATCAGCCAAATATGCATTATTAATGAGGTAATGATATAAGTCCAAATAAATCAATAATTGAATTAAATGTAATTGAAACAAATGCTCTAAGTAAAAGAATAGTGCTATAAGGATAGATTAACATTTAAAACCATACTATACACCGCCTAAAGGAAAAGCACTTTATAAAAACACAAAAAGATTGAAAATAAAAAGATGGGAAAAGATAAATCTTAGAAGTCCTAATCGTAAGAAAGCTGGTTGAATTGTAGTAATACCAAACAAAATAAACATCAAAGCAAGAAGTATTATGAGAGATAAAATGAATATTTCCTAATGACAGAGGTCAATTCACAATGATATCACAATGATTAGACAAATCCACAGTCAAAGCTGGAAACTTTAATACATTTCTCTCAACAAGTAATAGAATAAGCAGGAAAAAAAAACCAACTTCAACAAGATATGGAAGACTCGAACTATGGAGTTAACAAATTGAGCTGATTGCTATAAAGAGAAGGCCACATTCAATGACGGAACTCACCTCCTTTTTTCAAGGACAATGGAACATTTACCAAACAAACCCTACGCTGGGCCCTAAAGAAAGACTCAAAAAATTACAAAAGATTAAATTATTCAAAATGTGTTTTTTGACCACAATAGTTTAAGTAGAAATATATACCAAGTATATGCCTAGGAAAAACCCCAAGGACTTAAAAATTGAGCAGTACACTTCTAAATAATCCATGGGTCAATGAGGAAATAAAAAACAGAAATTAGAAAACATTTGAATTGAATCATAATAAAAATTTGACAGTTGATATATTAAAAAAAAATGGAGGGAGTAATATCAGCAAGATGGTGGAATAAGACATTCCATCTCTCATAACACCCTAGAAACACTGATTTTAACAACAACTCGTGGGTGAGAATATTTATATGGGAGCTTGGGAGTCAAATTAAGAGGTTCCAGCAAGCTAGTGGAGAAAAATATCCAACATAAGATACATTGAGGAGGGTAAGAAGAAAAGTTCCACTTTCCCTGCATTACTCCATCCCCAAGGTGGCACAGCTCCTCAGCCTGCAATTTCTCCCATGGGGGAAAGTCAGAGCAAAGTGAGCACCCAGCTTCCCCAGCCTCACAGGACACTACCCAAGAGGCTCACTTCTGTCTTGCCTCACCCAAAACACTGATTGGCATGGCTGAATAGTCTGGAGACAGCCAGGAGTAGACAAAAGCATGAGGGACTCACAGCAAACAGCACAAGAATCTCAACAACCCACAATGGATCCCACTAATTGGTTTGTAGCCCCACTCATGAAGCCTGTAGGTCACCTCACCTGTGGATCCCTGCGGACAGCACATGAGCATTGACAGATGGCACATGTGAGCCCTTGCAGACAGTAGATGAATATCATCAGCCGGCTTGTGTCTACTAAGTTGAGAGAAGATGCAAAACCTTGAACATTTCAGGGCACTGCCCCAGAGAAAACAAACTATGAGGCTATCAGCACTTGGCCTGGCTTTGTGGGATTAAGAGAAGACATAAAATCCTGAGACTTCTCCCCAAAGAGGGAATGAGAGATGTGGCGTAGACATATCCATAGAATAGATGTGAAAGACCCTGAGAATCTCTAGCCAGGCAGACTGGTAAAGGTCTTTCTCTCCTGAAGCTGGTCAAAAAGACTGGAGAAGGTGAACACTTCTTCAAATGTGAAAACAGCAATGCAAGCCTTCAAGGAAATGAAGAATCAAGGAAATATGACCCCACCAAAACAACAAAATAAATCTCCATGATTGATCCCCACAAAATGGAGATCTATTAATTTTCTGACAAAGAATTTGAAATAATCATCTTAAGAACCTCAGTGCTATAAGAAAGCACAGATAGACAACTAAATAAAATCAGAAAAAAAAATATATGAACAAAATGTGAATTTTAACCAAGAGACAGAAATCATAAAAAAAGAACCAAATTGAAATTCTGGAGCTGAAGAATACAATGAGTGAACTGAAAAAATTTAATAGAGAGCTTCCACAACAGACTCAATAAAGTAGAAGAAAAAATCAGCAAACTTGAAGGTAGATAACTTGAAATTATTAAGAAAGAAGGACAAAAAGGAAAAAGAACGTCAAAGAATTGAAGAAAGCATAGAAGACTTACGGTAAACTATGAAGTGAATCAACATGTGCATTTTGGGAGTCCCAGAAGAAGCAGAGAAAGAGAAAGGAGCAGAAATGATAGTTAAAGAAATAACGACAGATTTCTCAAATTTAGAGAGGGAAATGAACTTCCAGATCCGTGAAAACCAAAGAATCCCAAATAGAGTAAACTTAAAAGAGGTCTTCACTAAGACATTATTCTTAATTTTCAAAGTCAATGACATAGAGAAAATTTTGAAAGAAGCAAGAGAAATGTCTCATCACATACAAGAAAACCAACAAGAAAACATATGAATGTTTAAAACTCACTGGTAAAAGTAAGTATATAGTCAAATTCAGACTACTCTAATACTGTAACGGTGGTGCATAAATCAATTTTAGACAAAAGATTAAAAATAAGTATTCGTGATAATTTGTTAATGATTACACAATACAAAAAGATGTAAATTGTGACATCAATAACATAAAATGTTGGGAGTGGAGAAAAGCAGAAGTTTAGAGTGTTGCATGCAATTGAAGTTAAGTTGTTATCATCTTAGACTATTATGACTATAAGATATTTTATGTAAACCTCATGGTAATCATAACAAAAAAATCCATAGAAGACACACAAAAGATAAAGGAAATAAATCAAAGCAAAACACTATAAAAAAAATCATCAAATAACACAGGAAGATGGCAAGAGAAGAAGAAAGGAACAAAGGAACTATAAAACAGTCAGAAAACAATTGAGGCAATAGTAAGTCCTTACCTATCAAAAATTACTTTACATTTAAATGGTTAAATTTCCAATTAAATGACATGGAGTAGCTGAATAGATAAAAAATAAAAGACTCAACTATAAGCCACCTAAAAGATACTCATTTTAGCTTTAAGGATTCATATAGGTCACCAAAAGTGAGCAGGGACCATTCAAATGGTCACCAAAAGTGAGCAGGGATAACAATATTTATATCAGACAAAATAGACTTTAAGTCAAAAGCTGTCACAAAGAAAGACACTATACAGTGATAAAGGGTCAGTGCATCAAGAGTATATAACAATTGTAAACATACAGTCATGCATCACTTAATGATGGGGATACGTTCTGAGAAATGCATTGTTAGGCGATTTTGTCATTGTGTCAATATCACAGAGTGTACTTACACAAACATAGATGGTATAGCCTGTTACACACCTAGGCTATATGGCACTAATCTTATGGAGCCATCGTTGTATATACAGTCCATTATTGACCAAAATGTTGTTATGTGGTGTATGACTGTATATTCATCCAACATCAGACCACCTAAATATATAAATCAAACATTAAATGAATTGAAGAAAGAAATAGACAGCAATACCATAATAGTAGGGGACTTCAATACTCTACTGTAAACAATGGGTCGGTCATTCAGAGAGAAAATCAGTAAGGACACAGTGAAGTTGACTGACACTACAGACCAAATGACCTGACAGACACATACAGAACATTCCACTCAACAGCAGCAGAACACACATTCTTCTCAAGTGCACATGGGACACTGTCCCAAGATGGATCTTATGTTACTCCACAAAACAAGTCTTAACAAATTTAAGAAGACTGAAATCATATCAAGTATCCTTTCTGACCACAATGGTACAAAACTAGAAATCAATCACAGGAGGAAAATTGGAAAATTCACAAATACGTGGAAATTAAAGAACAACACAACCCTAAACAACCGGTGGGTCAGGGAAGAAATCAAAAAGAAAATCAAAAAATATCTTGAGACCAAAAGAAAGATGAAAATACAATGTACCAAAACTTATGGGATGCAGAAAAATCAATCATAAAAGAAGTTTATAACAATGAAGGCTACATTAAGAAAAGAGAAAAATCTCAAATAAACATCCAACTTTGCACATCAAGGAACTAGAAAAAGATGATCAATTTAAGAAAAAAATTAGCAGAAGAGAGGAAATAAAGTTTAGAGCAGAAACAAATTAAATACACACTAAAACAAACAATAATAGAGTTCAGCAAAACTGAGTTGATTTTTTAAAAAGATAAAACAAAATTAACAAAATTTTAGCTAGATTAACTAAGAAAAAAGAGACAAGACAAATAAATAAAATCAAAAATGAAAGAAGAGAAATTACAACTAATACCGCAAAAATACATAGGATTACAAGAGACTGCTATGAATAATTATATGCCAACAAATTAGATAAAATAGAAGAAATGGATTAATTTCTAGAAATACACAACCTATCAAGACTGAATCATGAAGAGATAGAAAATTGGAACATACCAATAACAACTAAGGAGTTTGAAACAGTAACCAAATAAAAACCTCCTCAACCCCAAAAAAGCCTAGGACCAGATGGCTTCACTAGTGAATTCTATTAAACATGTAAAGAAGAATCAAAACAATGCTTCACAAACTCTTTCAAAAATTTAAAGAGGAGGGAAGACTCTCAAGCTCATTTTACAAGGCCAGCATTATCCTGATACAAAAGCCAGACAACCATACTACAGGAAAAGAAAACTATGGAGCAATACCCCTGATGAATATAGATGCAGAAATTCTCAAGAAAATACTATATCAAATTCAACAGCACATTGAAAAGATTATACACTATGATCAAGTGGAATTTATCCCTGAGATGCAAGAATGCTTCAACACATGTCAATCAATAAATGTGATACATCTTACTAACAGAATGAAAGATAAAAATTATATGACCTTCTCAATAGATACAGAGAAAATATTTGACAAAATTCAACACCTTTTCATGATAAAACTATCAAGAAATTGGGTATAGAAGGAATGTACTTTAACATAATAAAGTCCATATACAACCATCCCACAGATGACATCATACTCAATGCGTAACAAGCTGAAAGCTTTTTCTCTAAGATCAAGACAAGAGAAGAATGCCAACTCTCACCACTTTCACTCTTACCACTTCAACATCGTAACAGAAACCCTAGCCAGAGCAATTAGGCAAGAAAAAGAAACAAAATGCATCCAAATCAAAAACAGAGGTAAAATTGTCTCTGTGTGCAGATTACATGGTCTTCTATAAGAAAATGCCAAAGATGTCAGCACAAAACTGTTAGAACTAATAATTGAAATCAGTAAAGGGGCACGATATAAAATCAACATATAAAAATCGGTCATTCTTCTATACACTAACAATGAACCATCTGAAAAAGAAATAAAGAAAAAAATTCCATTTATATTAGATCAAAAAGAATAAAGTACTTAAGAATACATTTAACCAAGAAGGTGAAAGATATGTACACTGAAAACTGTAAGACATTGATGAAAGAAATTGAAGAAAACACAAATAAATGAAGAGATTTCCCACGTTTATGGATTGGAAGAATGATTACTGTTAAAATGTCCATACTACCAAAAGTGACCTACAGATTCAATGCAATCCCTATGCAATGGCATTTTGTAGAAAAAGAAAAAACTATCCTAAAATTTAAATGGAACCTCAAAAGATCCTGAATAACCAAGGCAATCTCGAGCAAGAAGAACTAAGCTAGAGACATAACACTTCCTAATTTCAAATTATATTACAAATCCACAGTAATCAAAACACTATGGTATTGGCATAAAAATAAAAACATAGATTAGTGGAAGAGAACAGAAAGCCTGGAAAATAACCCACACATGTACAGTTAATTAATTTTCGATAAATGTGCCAAGAATACAAAATGGGAAAGGATAGTCTCACCAATAAATTGTACTGGGAAACCTGGATATCAACATGCAAAAGAATGAAATTGGACCACTATCTTACACTATACACAAAAATAAACTCTAAATCGATTAAAGATTTAAATGTAAGACCAGAAATCGTAAAACCCTAGAATGAAACATAGGGGAAAACTCCTGGACCTGGTCTTGACAATGATTTTTCAGGTATGACATCAAAAGCACAAACAACAAAAGGCAAAATAGGCAAACGAGACCACATCAAACTAAAAAGCTTTTTCACAGAAAAAGAAACAATTAACAAAATGAAAAGGCAACCTACGAAATGTGAGAAAATATTTGAAAACCATATAACTGATAAGAGGTTAATATTCAAAACATATAAGGAACTCATGCAACTCAATAGCAAAAAATCAAACAAACCAATTTAAAAACGGTCAAAGGACCTGAATAGACATTTCTCCAAAGAAAACATACGAATGGCCAACAGACACATGAAAAGGTGCTCAACATCACTAACCATCAGTGAAATGCAAATCAAAACTACATGAGGCATCACTCCACACCTCTTAGGATGGCTATTATTTAAAAAAAAAAAAGTAAGTGCTGGCAATGATGCGAAGAAAAAGAAATTCTAGTACACTATTAGTGGAAATATAAATTGGTACAGCCATTATGGAAAACAGTGTGGAGCTTCCTCAAAATTTTAAAATATAACTCAATATGATTCAACAATCCCATTTTGGAGTATTTATCCAAATAAATTGAAATAAAGATTTTGAAGAAATATCTGCACTCCCATGTTCAATGCAACATTATTCACAATAGTTAAGATTTGGAAACAACCTAAACGTCCATCGATGAATGAATGGAAAAAGAGATCAGATTTGTGGTTACCAGAGGTGGGGTTGGGGAGAGGAGGAATCACAGGAAGGTGGTCAGAAGGTATAAATTTCCAGTTATAAGACAAATATGTACTAGGGGTGTAATGTATAACATGACGACTGTAGTTAACACTGCTATACGGTATTTCTGAAAGTTAAGAGCATAGATTCTAAGAGTTCTCATCACAAGGAGAAAACATTTTTTTTCTTTTTCTTTTTTTTGTATCAATATGAGATGCTGGATGTTAACTAAATGTATTGTGGTAATCATTTCACAATACATGTAAATCAAATCATTATGCTGTACACATTAAACTTACACTGTGCTGTATGTTAATCCTATCTCCATAAAACTGAGAAAAAAAGAAAATGGCACATTTCAGAGCATCATTTGCTCACTTCAATTTTCAGTACCTAGTAAACTCTCTTTCTCTGGGAGGAATAATCCGTTAAGCTGCCATCAGTCAGTCACATAGCCCTAGCAAGAATGAAACACTCCAATATTTGTGGGCACTGGGTACCTAGAGCTAGATATAAATCACAGAGACTAGCAAAGTGCAAAGGATAGTATGGTTGGGAGACTGAAGAGAAAATTCAGATTCTTCATAAATTGGATCAAAATTTGATTTTAGATCTGCATCTCAACTCTTACACATACTGCTCTAAGACTTTATTACAGATCAGGTAACTTTGCCTTCTCTACTTGCTATCACCTAAAAAAGAAAAAAGAAAAAAAAAACACTTAAAAAACCACCAAAAAAAAGAATCCATGTAGAATCAAGTGGCAGCACAGGAATGATAAGGACACTGAGTTAATAGCTCCTTTTCAATGATGCCTTAATATTCTCTACGTGGCTAATACTATAGTTTTCAGTTCATTCTTCACATTGTTGGATATTTCCCTTCCATTGGATATTGAAAATATTGGTTGAATTGTCTAATTTTTTAGTTGATTCACATACTGTTACTGGAGTTGCAAAGTGATCCAGTCTTTCAGGAAAGCATCTTGGCCATATGTGAGAAGGGTTAGAAAACTGCTCATACCTGTTGATCTTATAAACTTGCTTTGAAAACATTATTCCAAGAAAATGATCTAAAAGGAAAATAATAATGATGTCATCTTATTGATTTTCCCAGCACTTAATGGTTTACACAGCATTTTCACACATTATCTGTGCAGAGATATTTGAACTGCATTATTCATATTAACAAAAAGTTGGAAAGAACATAAATGGCCAACATAACAACAGGAAGGAACACAGCATAGCTATCAAAATTATACAGAAGTGGAGAAGTTGTAAGCTAGGTATAAGATAGTGTTAAGGGAAAAACAATGCAGAACTCAAAATAGTACATATATGCTAAAGACAAAAATGTATATGAATGAATATTGAAGATCAGAATTGCACTATATTTTAATTTTATGGGATGTTTTAATTAAATTGTTGGAATAAAGAACAAATATTTCATGTTTCACAAATGTAGAAAAAATAGCATCATGAATTTCCATAAATTGTCAAAGCCAACACATTCGACAATTTGAATGAAATGGACAAATACCTCAAAAATTGCAATTAATGAAAAGGAATAGAAGAAGAAATCAAAAAACTAAATAATTTGACATTTTTGGGGGGAACACAATCCATTAATAACAAACCTTCCGCAAAAGAAAAATACAAGCCAGGATAGCTTCACTGGTGAATTATTCAAACACTTAGGGAAGAAATTAAACAAATCTTAAAAGAAAACAAAAGAGACTTCCCAAAAGGAGAAAAAAGGAAAGATAATCTAACTCTCTATGAAGGCAATATAATGTTGATTCCAACACCTGACGAGGAAATTACTAGAAAGTAAAATTATACTCCAATTCTAACAAGATCAATATGAAAAAATCTTTAATAAAATGTTATTACATCAAGTTTAGCAATCAATATAAAGGATACTATATCATGACCAAGTGGGGTTTATTTCAGATCAGCATGTTTGGTTTAAGTCAATGTAATTCACCACCATAGCAGATGACAGTGCTACGTCCATATCCCTTCAGATTGCTTTACCCCTTCTTTGGCTACCCAAGGTTTCTCTCAAAAGAGCTAGCACTTGTGTTTCTTTTTCAAATGGATGCTTTCAGGCTGCTGACATCCTTAGACTCACAGAGAATGTAAAGTGACAGGGAACCTCGCTCCTCACCCTTGGCAATCCTGAATCAGTGAGAGATGCAGTGAACATAAATGTTGCACTTGCCTTGCACTAGGAGAAAATAAGTCTGCAGAGTTACCTACACTGTATTTAGTCAAATTTACCCATTCTGCTATTGGTTTCTCCCAGAAATATTTTCTAATAAATAGTTTCACATTAATATTTCTCTCATGATCTGTGTGAAGAAATTCAACTTAAGACATACACATTAAAAAAGAAGAAGAAAAAAAAGAGACATCAAAAAAGTCAAAAAAATACCTTGAAACAAATGAAAATGGAAATGTAACATACCAAAATTTATGGAACACATCAAAAGCAGTTCTAAGAGGGAAGTTCATAGTGATAAATGCCTACCTCAAGAAACAAGAGAAGTCTCAACTAACAACTTATCTTCACACCTCAAGGAATTACAAAAAGGACAAACAAAGCTCAAAGTTAGTAGAAGGAGGAAATAGCAAATATTAGAGTAGAAATAAATGAAATAGAACTAAAAAGACAATAGCAAAGATCAATGAAACTAAGAGCTGGTTCTTTGAAAAGATAAAGAAAATTGACAAACCTTTAGGTAGATTGACCAAGAAAAAAAAGACTCAAATAAATAAAATCAGAAATGAAAGAGGAGATGTTATAACTGATACCACAAAAATACAAAGGATCATAAGAGACTACTATAAACAATTATATGACAACAGATTGGGCAACCTAGAAGAAATGGATAAATTCCTAGAAATATACAACCTAACAAAACTAAATCATGAAGAAACAGGAAATTGGAACAGACTGATTAGTAGTAAGGAGATTGAATCAGTATTCAAAAACCACTCAAGAAATAAATCTTCAGACAGCTTCACTGGTGAAATCTACCAAACATTCAAAGAATTAATACCATTCCTTCTCAAATTCTTCCAAAAAATAAAAGAGGAAGGAAGTCTTCCAAACTCATTTTATGAGGCCAGCATTACCCTGATAGCAAAACCAAACAAGGATGCCACAAGAAAAGATAATTACAGGCCAATATCCTGGAGGAACATAGGTGAAAAATCTTCAACAAAATATTAGCAAACCAAATTCAACAGTACATTAAAAGGACTATACACCATAATCAGTGGGATTTATTCCAGGGATACATGGGTGGTTCAACATCCACAAATCAATCAATGTGATACACCATATTAACAAAATGAAGGATGAAAATCATATGATCATCTCAATAGATGCAGAAAAAGCATTTGACAAAATTCAATATCCATTTATGATAAAAACTCTCAACAAAGTGAGTATAGAAGGAATGTACTCCAACATAATAAAGGCCAAATATGACAAGCCCAGAAATAACATCATTCTGGGCTAGTATTGGAAATCCTAGCCAGAACAATTAGGCAAGAAAAAGAAATAAAAGCCATCCAAATTGGAAAGGAAAAAGTAAAACTGTCACTGTTTGCAGATTACATGACATTATATATAGAAAACTCTAGAGATGACGTCAAAAAACTGTTAGAACTAATAAATGAATTCAGTAAAGTTGCACGATACAAAATAAATACACAAAAATCTCTTGCCTTTCTGTACACTAATAATGAAACAGAAAGAGAAATTAAGAAAGCAATCCCATTTACAACTGCATAAAAAAGAATGAAATACCTAGGAATAGATTTAACCACAGAGGTGAAAGAATATTGAAGAAGACACAAACAAATGGAAAGATATTCCATGCTCATGATTGGAAGAATTCATATTGTTAAAATGTCCATACTACCTAGGGCAATCTACAGATTCAATGCAATCCCCATCAAAATTCCAATGGCATTTTTCACAGAAATAGAACAAACAATCCTAAAACTTGTATGGAACAACAAAAGACCCCAAATAGACAAAGCAAATTTGAGAAAAAAGAACAAAGCTGGAGGCACCACAGTCCCTGATTTCAAACTGTATTAGAAAGCTATATTATTCAAAACAACATGGTATTGGCATAAAAATAGACACATAGATCAATGGAACAAAAGAGAGAGACAAGCGATAATCCCACACGTATAAGGTCAACTAATATACCAGAAAGGAACCGAGAACATACAACGGGGAAAGGACAGTCTCTTCAATAAGTAGTGTTGGGAAAACTGAACAGCCACATGCAAAAGAATGAAACTGGGCCACTATTTTACACCATACACGAAAATCAACTCAAAATGAGTTAAAGATTTAAATGTAAGACCTGAAACCATAAAACTCCTAGAAGAAAACATAGGCAATAAGTTCCTTCATATAGGTCTTAGCAGTGATTTTTTGAATCTGACCCCAAAAGCAAAGGCAACAAAATCAAAAATAAACATGTGGGACTACATCCAACTAAAAAGCTTCTGCACAGCAAAGGAAACAGTCAACAAAATGAAAAAGCCACCTACTGAAAGGGAGAAAATATTTGCAAATCATATATCTCATAAGGCGTTAATATCCAAATTATATAAAGAACTGACACAACTCAATAGCAAAAAAACAAATAATCCAATTAAAAAAATGGACAGAGGATCTGAATAGACATTTTTCCAAAGAAGACATAAAGATGGCCAACTGGTATGTGAAAAGATGCTCAACATCACTAATCATTAGGGAAATGAACATCCAGACCACAATGAGATATCACCTCACACTTGTTAGCATGGCTATTATCAAAAAGACTAGAAATAAGTTTTGGTGAGGATGTGGAGAATAGGGAACCCTTGTGCACTGTTGATGGGAAAGTAAATTGGTGCAGCCACTATGGATACAGTATGGAATTTACTCAAAAAATTAAAAGTAGAACTATCATACGATCTAGCAATTCCACTTCTGAGTATTTATCTGAAGAAAACGAAAACATTAACTTGAAAAGATATATGCAGCTCCATGTTCATTGCAACATTATTTACAATAGCCAAGATATGTAAATAACCTAAATGTCCATCAATGGATGAATAGATAAAGAAACTATGGTACATATACACAATGGAATATTATTCAGACATAAAAACGAATGAACTCTTACCATTTGTGACAACACGGATGGACCTAGAGTGTATTATTATGCTAAGTGAAATAAGTCAGACAGAGAAAGACAAATACTGTATTACCTCTCTTATATGCAGAATCTAAAAAAAAATTTTTTTAAAAAGCACAAGTTCATGGATACAGAAAACAGATTGGTGTTGCCAGAGGTGGTGAGTAGAAGGTGAAAGAAATGGGTGAACTGTTATCATTTTGTTGTTTTTTTGTTTGTTTGTTTAAAGAAATTGAATTTTGGGGGAAGGAGGAGGACGAAAGGGATAATTCCGCACATGTGTGTGGTGATGGGTTGTAATCAGTATTTGAGTGGTGAACATGATGTAATCTATGCAGAAATAGAAGTATAATGATGTACACCTGAAATTTATACAATGTTATAAACCAATGTTACCACAATAAACAAAAAATTAAAAAAAAAAAGAAATTGAATTTTAAAAAAAGATTAATATATATAAAAAAGAAAAGAAATTATAGTATGATATCAGTAATGCAGGAGAATATTTAGTAAAATTCAAAAACTACTAAAAGTTAACATATTAAAAATAGGCAGGAAAGTCCTCAATCTGATAGAGAATATTTACTGAAAATTCTCCACAAACATTATACTCAACGAAGAAATATTTAAAACTTTATTAAGATATTGTGATTGAGACAATAATGTTCATTATCATCATCTCCAGACAATTATATTTCCCAGCCAGTGCAAGAAGGCAAGAAGAAAAGAAAATGCAAAGGGATTAGAAAGGAAAAATAAATGTCACAATTCCCAAACAATATCATTGTATACTTAAGTTGAGAGTGGGGGAAGGAGTCTACAAACCACTAGAATTAGTAAAGAACATTACCAAGATCACAGGATTCATGGTCTACTTAAAAACTCAATTATATTTTAATACCCAAGCAACAACAATGCAGAAAAAATATTTTAGAACAAAATATTAAATATCTAGCAATAAATCTAATTAAAATTATGTAAGATCTTTCATTACAAAAGTATAAAACATTGCTGTGCGAAAAAGAAGATCTAAATAAGCAGATGTATGTACGGACTGGTAATCTCAATATTACAAATACTCCACTTCCCCAAAAATTAATCTATAGATTCAATGCAATCCCAATCAGAAGTCCAGTAGTTTTTCTTTTGCAGAAAATGGTAAGCTGATTCTAAGATTTACATGAAAACGCAGAAGACAACCATGAAGAGCCAAGTCAAGCTTAAACAAGAAAAAAGAGGAAAAATTATACCACTTACAAAGTTACAGTAAGACAATGTGACAGTGGTGTAACAATAGACAACCATACCAACGGAACAGAACCAGGAATACAAAACAGACCCCACTATATGGTTACCTGATTTGCAGTAGAGTGGAGGAAAACTGTGATCTTTTCAACAAATGGTGCTGAGTCATTTGGATAAACAAAGGGAAGAATTATCTGGACCGCTATCCAGCCCAGATGGGATTATAAATCCAAATGTAAAAATTAAACACTAAAGCTTTTAGCAGAAAACAAAGAACAATAATTTTGTGACTTCAGAGTAGGTGACAATTTCTTCAAGAGAATATAAAAAGCACTAACATAAGATGAAAAAATTGATAAACTGAACATCAAAAGGCACCATTAAGAAAATGAAAAGTCAACTCAAATATTGAGAGAAAATATAAGGTATTTGTAATTCATATATACTGTGATTTTAAAAACAATGTGATAACTCATACCCAGAATACATAAAGAACACTTACAAATCAAGGAGAAAAAGACAAACAGCCCAGTAGAAAATTGGGCAAAAGACTTAAAGGTATTTTATAAAAGAACATACACAAATGACTAATAGACTTGTGAAAAGGTCGTTAGTCATCAGAGAAATGAAAATGAAAATCAGAATGACAGATTACTACACATTTATCATAATAGCTAAAATTTTAAAAGACGAGAAATACAAGTTTGGCAAATATGTGGTGTAACTGAAATTGTCATAGATTCTGATATGAATGTAAATCAGTAAAACCACTTCAGCAACCATTTGTCTACTACTCCCAAAAATATTCATACCCTGTGACCCAATGTAATATACAACAAAAATGAGTACATATGTCAACCAAAAGACATGTACTAGAATGTTCACAGTAATACTGTTTGTAGCAGTTCTTACTGAAAACACCTAAATACACATCAATAGTTGAAGCAATAAATACATTTTGGTGTTCACACAATTGGACAGTATACAAAACTGAGGATGAATTATAAATTAATCTTAACAATATAGGTAAACTCAAAAGCATAATGTTGAGTGAGTGAAATAAGCCAGACATAGATAAAAATAAACTGCATGATTCCATTTATTTAAGGTACAAAAACAAACAAAACTAATGTGTACTATTAAAAATCACAGAGGTAGGGTCTAGAAAAGAGCATATAACAGGCTTTTGCGTCCTGTTGTTTTTTTTTCTTGATCTGATTATTACATGGGTTTGTTTGTATGGTGAATGAAATGTGCGTTTTTATCATACTTCAATAAAAGATTTTTTATAAGGCAAAGAGAAATTTGTAGGAATTTCCAGTATCTTCATTGGTGATTTTCTATAACTATCTCTTTATTTTTCCAGTTTGATAATGGCAGATTTCCTTTCATCTTTTGTCCTCTCAATTTCTTTCCTGTATAAGGAAATGCCCATGACAGTCAGGACAGTCAGCTGAGACCAAGCATATAACATGTTCTTGAGGAGAAAAGTTGGGAAGCAGTCAACACGGCTTTAATAAGACGGATGAAGAGTCAGGAGCAAAAGAAAGAAAAGGGAATTAGATCTCAGAAAAACACTAATAGTGGAAGGTTCCATAGCCCTATAGCATGTTCTCAGCTTTTCACTTTATCAGCAACCTGTACAGTATGGCGTCTCCTCTCACTGTCTCAATTCCTTTCTGCCTGCGGAAATCCCATAGTTCTCATTTTTAACTATATCACTAGTTGATCTTAAATCATTTGCCAAGATTTTTCAATTCCACTATGATTTCAGCCTTGAAAAGGATAAGGTCTGTGATTTTACAAACAATAATAAAGTTCTTTTGAAAGTTATTCTTACCTCTTCCAAAATTCCAAAAGGAAAAGAATTTATTATAACTAAATATATTTTGCACTATAGAATTAATTTATTTCCAACGCCTTAAAACTGTTAAAGTTCTAAGATTTCTAGTTTGGTTTTATTATTCGAATTCATGACATCACATTATCTATGTTAAGTTATTGATGTTAAACAATTAAGGTAACAGTGTTTAGATGACCTGAATGTATTTTAAATGAATTATTCTCCTTTTCCTATCCCCCATGCCTTCATTGCACACATCATTTTCCTTTTCTATATACCTTCCTACGCTTTATAGAATATACAAATAATTTCTTCTTCTAAGATAAAAATCCACACTACCTATGACAATTCTCAGAACTTACTATAAATTTAGAAAATACATAATACAACTTAACATGTTTTAGCTCTGTGCCTCAGTTAACAGTTTTTGTTATTAGGTGTCAAGTGTACCCTAAATTAACTAGTTCAGACACTATGAAGGTAGCCTGTCTTAACAAACCATGAGTTTCCTAGAAAACGGATACATAATTTTTCCGTGGTTTTTTCTCTTTTTTTTATCTACCTTTTGTATCTTTTATCCCTGTCTAGAGACAGAAGACCAAAAGATTAAATGTCTTCTGACTTATTTTGAAAAAACAATTTCATGTATATTTTAACATGTAATCTCTAACCAATTCTCTTTTCTTATTTAAAATATTTAATAGAGCCGGTTCTAATAGAATATGTGTATCATGGCCATACTTAGGAAATAGAGACATGGATAATAATACAGTGTGATTCCTCCTCCCTCTTAGCACAAACCATTAAAAGAATAGGGCCGAGAATCACAAAAATGCAATGAGTGAGATGTGGAAGTTAAGAGATTTTAAACTACTCCTTTAAATTTACTAGTAGAATTGGATTTTGGGGGGCTCGTGTACATGTTTCTCAAAAACAGCTTTCTATACATTGACCAAGATGACTTTAACATTTCTTTAAGCTTGACTAAGCATCAGGCTGGCTTTTTCCTCTCTCTTGACCCTCACTTCTGGTTTCTTAAAGCATTTATTTAAAAAACTTGTGACTGTAAATTTTTTCTTTCCTCTTGGATATGTAAGGCTTTTGTGAAGCCCCTTGTCAGTTTTGTAACCTTGTGAGTGTCATTCTCACAGACTTGGGAGACTTCTCTTTGAAACGTAAACATCCTGGGACGCAGCGCCCCTGTCTCCCAGGCTCTGTGGGAGGGTAGAAGCCTAACTTTGGTGGGTGCTTCGCTCCTGGTTGTAAAACTACCTCCTGTCATAAAAAATACTGAAAAGTTTACTTTTCCTTGGGATAAAGCCAATTGACAACATAGACGGTCTGTGTTTGCCTTCTCACTGTAGAGCTTAAAATTCACCCCACACTTTTTTCAGTGGCAGTGAATTAACTCTGTGTTCTGATGTCTCTGCCCTATTGCAGTAGCCTTGAATAAAGCCTTCCTGGTGTGTTTGACTTTGCCTGGTGCAATTTTTGCTTTGACAATATCTACATTCATTTATTTTAGTACTACCTGAATAACTACCACATTGTCAAAGATCTACAGTTGATGTATTTTATTGCTCTAATTAAATTAAATGAACATATTGCATGAAATCTTTTATCTACAGGTAACTCTTCACTGGATTATCAAAGAGGTTATCAATATGTGAGATATTAAATAGCAAAATGCAATTTTTTATTGTCAGATATTGATCGTGCAATCCTAACTGACTTTTAACTAAATTGTTCATAAAAGAAGGAAGACAATTAGCGTTTATTGAGCCTTTTCCTATGCCAACTATGATGGATAAATAAAAACTCTATAAAATAGGTTCCATCATTACCCACATTTTACAGAAGAGGAAATTGTGCCTTAAGGAGGTTAAATGACTTGCCCGATGTCACAACTCTAACAAACAATATATTCAAAACCTAACCTAGGTCTGTCTGATTTCAGAATCAATGCTTTTCCCCTTAGATTACATTCTAGTCTTGGAATCACAGAATCATTAACTTGAATAAAATAACTTAAAATAAGATTACTTCAGGAATTTATACCAATTAATCAAATATAAGTGTCTGTAGGTATTTCATTTGTGTAGCTATTGATTCCAATAAAGCTTTTATAATCAGAAAGCTAGTGTCTGATTCATATTTGGAAATTTGCAAATTCAAATAAATCTAGACACCTAGTTTTGTCACCTTTGAAAGCTCATCCATTCATTCCATAAATATTTTATTCATTTCAAAAAGAAATAGAACTAGAGTTAAACTATTTGAGAAAATCCATTAGGAAAATTCCACCCAGTAAGCAAAGGATAGAAGAATCCTACCAAAAAATTCAGGAAGGTCAGCAGAGACTCATTAAGATCAAGGAGGGAAATTCACTTAAATTAAACATCTGTATTCAATAATGTTCTTGTTCCCCTCACCTCAGTGCTGTCATTAGGGTCTGTGTCCCTTGTCACATATCCCGGTGTGGACACAGGGCGCTTCAAAGTGGCATTTAGGACAGCCATGCTGAAGCAGTTGCTTTGATGCAGCCGTGTTGGTGAAGGAATATTCTGATGAAATCTTAAAAACAAACCTGAACTCTCAGCTATCTTATTTCCATGTAATCTATGAAACGAATGTTCCTAACTTATCCCCAAGCCTGCTTCATTGTTGAATGTCTCACCCAGTGGGATGCCTACCTCTTGAAGGGAGATCAAAGATAGGGTGGGTGTGAGCATGGAAACCATTACAGTCAACAAGCACTGCTCCACCCCAACTCTCTGTTCATGGCCAACACACCCTACCCCCAGCTACCAGGAACATCCCTACTCATGGCTGCACAGCCCTCCCTCATTAGCCTGCCCTTGGTCAAAGGGAACCACCCTGCCCAACTTTACACTTCCTCCCAGAAGGCAGCCAGAGCCAGTGACTGGCTAGTGAGAGAATACGTAAATTTCAGCATCTTTGAAAGACCATGCCGGCCCCAGAGCATGCAATAAGGTTGGCCGAGGCCTCAGGTCCAAATGCACTGCTGGTCAGCTTCTCCCACTGCCATTTTCTAATTTCCTCGTTTTTTTGGAGGTGTTGCCCAAGAGCATTTCCCAGTACCCTTTTATATGCAGCCATGCATCTCAGAGTCTTTTTCCAAGGAACCAAATCTAAGACATCACGGGAATTTTGAAAGGCCTGGAACTCAAGTTCTCTGACATCTCACCTAACAGTCCATTAAGAAATTGATTTTCTATTTCATAATGGTACATTGTACACTTCTCTTTCTTAATTTAAAAACATACTAAATTTTCTTTTCATTTGTAACTGTCTAATAATTCTGGCTCTATTTATTTGACTTATATATTGTGAGGGTAGAGGGTAGGGATGGGAGGGGAGGAGGTGTAGAAGAGGTCAACTCTGCTACAGTTTAGTCTTTCTTCTCAGTGTCAGATGCTCAACATTTCAACTATTATCTCAGAATTCAATACAAATAATTTCTCATTATAAACATAATGCAAATTCTTAAAAACCTGAAACAAATGTGTTAAGGGGAAAAGGCCTCCCTAATTGAGTTTGGGGACCACAGATAATGAGATTTTGTGACAGTCAGTGGTCGGGGCTTATGGAGTTTTGTAACATAGTCTGTAATAGAAATTACACCAAGATTCTGATGAAAATATAAAAACTTGGGAGGAAAAAGTTCTGCCCATAAACTACACTGAGTCAGATTCTTCCCCTGACATTGAGTACATCCACATGAATAAAATATTGTTTTAAACTCTGATAAGTCAAATGCTACAGATGACCACAATGCCTGGAAAATAGCAGCCTCTCAACATGCATTTGTTAAAGAAGTGAATGGATGCCAGTTCACAGGCAGTGGTGGAAGGACAAGAAGAAGGAACTCGCAGTGGGGAAGCAACATTTTCCTGGTCTGACTGCCTCTGCCTCAGAGGATGAGAAAAACATGTGCCTTGGCCGATTGGTATTTCTCTTTTTTTTTCCTTTTTCCTTTATTTTTTTGGTATTTGTGTTTTTTCTAAAATTTTAATAGTGAATATCAAAAGCACATTGAAGCATTATACCAAAATGCATTAAATAATATAAAAGTACAAAAATTCATAAAATAATATAATTGCTCCCATATACCTATCACCCAGATTTAACAGACACCAGAATTTTGCAATGTTTACTTCAAAATATTATTTTTAGAAATAAATACAATAGATGTAGTTAAGCCATACTCTTCTCTTCCAATTTTTCTCTCCCTCAATCAAAAGATGACACTATTATGAATTGTGTATATCATGTTCATTGAATGTTTATATTTAAAAACATTTATATGGTTTAATATGTACATAAATGATATCATGCCATATACATCATTTTGTGATTTGATTTTCATCATGTTCACATATGTAAATGCATCTAACATATTAATTACTGTGCATTCCAAAATGAATAAATCACAGTTTATTTATTCATTCTATTAAGGGATAGTTGGTTATTTATACCTTTAAGACTCTTACAAATATTGTTTTAATGAACATATCTACACAAATTATCTTGTGTAAACGAGGACATGTTTCTCTCTATAAACATTAGAAATAAAATTTCTGGGTGGTAGATTATGCGTGTCTTCAACTTCACTCCACGCTGACGGCTGCCCTCCACAGTGGCTCTATCAGTTTACCCTCCCGCCAGCACGCGAGTTCATCCACCACTTCCCCTCCCATCTTTGCCAAAACATAGTGTTAACTTGAGCCTGAGGTGGTATCTCGTTGTGGTTTTAACTTAAATTTTCTCACCACTAGGGAAGTAGATCATATGTATATTGGATATTAGAATTTTCTTCTGTGTGATTTGCATGTTCATATTTTTTTACCATTTTTTCTTATTGACATACAAGACTTTTTATTTAATATATGTGATATTGCATATATATTTTCCCAATTTGTGGCTTGTTATGGTTGCTGTTACTCAAATGTTAATTTTAATGAAATCACATTTTCCCTTACAGCTTGTAATTTATATAGAATAGTGATTAAAGAGTATGGACTCAGGAGGGAGCCTGCAGGATTAAAAACCCACCTCTGTCACATGTGGAAGGTATGTTTTTTGCAAGTTAAATGTTATTTCTTCATCTGAAAATAGGGGTGGTAACAAAATCTATTTCTAAAGTAGTTGTGAGAATTGAATTGCTTAGCACATGCCAGTGCTTAAAACAATGACTGGGAAACAGTACTCTCAACGAGCATTCATGATTATTATAACTGTTATTATTAGTAGTAGTGGTGGTAATACCATTACGTTAAAGAAATACTGCTTCATCCCGAGAATATAAAGATATATTTATTTATTTATTTATTTTTTAGACACGATTTTTTTAAGAGCAGTTTAAGGTTCACATATATTCGTTTTCTTACTGTTCAAATATGCTTTTCACATTTGGATATTTAATTTATCAGGATTTTATTGAGATATGGCAAGAAGAAGGAAATTTATTTTTTATATAAATATTCAATTTTCCTAGCCAAGATCATTTACTGAATTGTCTGCCAGTTCCCCACTGACATGTAATGCTCCCTCTGTTATATTTCATGTTGTCAAATCTATTTATTGATTATGTATTCTATTCTGGTAGTGTATGGCCCTGTGTAAATATCACTTGGATTTAATTACTATAGCTTTTTTTCCAATAATTATTACCTAGAGTTATATCCTCTTTGTTATTACTCTTCAAAATTTTTGACAATTCTTAGAACTTTATTCTTCCTATGAATTTTAGGGTCAGCTCCTTAAAAGTCTCTGAAAATTCTTTTGGAATTTCAATTGCACTTTCTTTGAAGTTTTAAGTAAATTTGAGAAAATCTGCATTTTTACAATATTGAGCCTTCCCATGTATGAGTATATTGCATGCACCAGGCGCTATTCTAAGTGCTTCCTTTGTTTTAATCCACTTAATTTTTAAATAACCCTGAGGTAAATAACATTTTATCCTCATTTACAGCTGAGAATATGGATTTGATCCATATATGAGCAACACACAGGTAAAGAGGCTACGTCCCAGTTCTCAAGGAGCTTTTAGGTTCATAGAAAACAAAAACATGTAAGCCAACAATGTGAGTAAATATAATTATTATAAGAAGTACATACACGGCAAAATGTAAGCAGAAGAGAGTCTTGGGAGAAGTAAAAGGTGTAACAAACAGGAAAGGAAAGGAATTCAAAGTCCAGCGAAAATCATGATCAAAAACAGGGAATTAGGAGAAAGTTCTATCTGAAATGCACACTGCAAATACTTGTTTATTCCTGGAGTACAGAAGTCCAAGAGGAAGTGAAGGGAAACAAGGGCCCTGGAGATGAAGGAGCCACTGAAGGAAGTTTGAGCAAGAGAATAAGATTTGCATATTAGCCTGATAGCACTGTGGGAAGACAAATTGGGAAGGACAACACTGCAGGCAGAAAGAACAGCAGAGAAGCCCTTGCCCTGGCTCAGGAGAGAGGCATGGATGCTTGAACTAGGTGTCTGCAGTGCTGATAGAATTCTCAAGGCTTGTTTCTGATTAACTGGTATGGGGGATGGAAAAAAGGCTAAATCAACTGGGGTTCTGGACCGGATGACTGGGTGAGTGGCAGTGCAACTCACCCAGCTATTTCAAGGGGTCCTTTTATAGCCTGTCTTTGTTGGCTAGTCCTACTCTGCAGCCATAAGCAGATGCAGTTGGTTCCTACTTCATATATTTTATGTATAAGTATATACATATATGTATATGAATATACATGAACTATTCCTGTAAGATCCTGGAGTGCCCTGAAAGCACCAAGACACTGAACAGGAACACATTAATAGAATATAGCTGTTAGATTCATTCTAGAACAACAGGCACTGAAAGGCAGAAACTGCATCCACCTTATAATTTCACTTGTTATGTAGTACCCTTTTTGAATATTAGTATTTGTCATGAGACATTTTAATCACAGAAATCAAAATCCTAGGGTAACACAAATTTGTTGAAGACTTATCATATAAATAGCTAGGCTTTCAGGATATGGCTGTAAGGAAGACAAACAAGGTCGCCCTCTCCAATGACCAACTTCCAGGGCCCTATAATATGTTATTACATTGCGTATGTGTAATCCATTCTTTTAGGATCACAGCAACCTGAAGGTCAAAATAGGGTCACAACTGGAGCTAATATTTCTCCACTTGTAACCTTCCCTGAACTAAGGGGATCGCAGCCTCACTTAAATTCCTCTCAGGTAGTTTTGGGAGTCTCCAAGAGATGTCTCACATTTGCTTTTCATACAAGTTCCCCTAGATTCTGACCTCTCATGCTCTTGCTTCAGCTGTCTATAGTGAATCTGACTGCCACTGACGCCAAGACCTACTGCTATAGGTTAAGGCGCCACTGCTGCCGCATGTGCCCATGCTGTTGGTGCTTTTTCTGCTCTGAGGGCCCTGGTATCTGCCGTTGAGAAATCTGACATTCACCCTTCGAGTGCCCTTGCCTGATGCTGTTAAGGCTGTCTGCGCACCATCTCCCTCCAACAGAGTCGGCAGACGACTTGTCTTCCATTCCAGCCACAGCTGCTCGTCAGCATGCTTTGCTCTCAGCTCTTAAGTGCACTTTACTGTAGATATCTTCTCCTCTCCTGGGTCTATTTTACAGCATGTCCTTTCCCTAGAACTCAAGACTGCGTCTAAGAAAGCTGTGTGGGAAGACAGACGACAATGATGAGTGCTAGACCATGTTAAGAACCAGCTCATCCCTCCAACCCTGACCACTGCTCTTGAAAACAACAAAGGCAAACTGACTCTCTCTTCCTCCACGATTATTTGTTCCCAGGAGAAAGTTTAATTCTTCATGGAGATCCCTAATTGCTTCCCTTATTCATGCCCAGACATTCCTAACTAGCAAGGTAAACAAAAAAATTCAAGCTATATTTGGGAACTAGGCCACATATTTTACATGGGAACTCTTAGGATTTTCCTATGCCATAATCCTTTAAAAAAACTATTGTAGGTCCAAAATAATTAGAAAGAGTCTCCAGAAAACATGGCTATACACCCTCTTTTTGTGATTTTGTGTTCTAAATTTTTATTGATAATTAATTTTATTTTTGGTGAGGAAGACCAGCCCTGAGCTAACATTCGATGCCAATTCTCCTCTTTTTTTTGCTCAGGAAGACTGGCCCCGGGCCAACATCCCTGCCCATCTTCCTCCACCTTATATGGGATGCCTCCACAGCATGGCTTAACAAGCGGTGCGTTGGTGCACGCCTGGGATCTGAACGGGTGAACCCCGGGCCAACGAAGCAGAGCGCGCACACCCAACCGCTTGTGCCACCGGGCCAGCCCCGATAGGTAGATTTTTGAAGGAGCCATTTGCTACAATAAGAGACCAGTCATTCAAAATATTGTGGATGAGAAAATAATAATGGATGTGAGGCCCATGAAAACACTGATCACGAGATACCTATTTAATAACCAGCATTCCAGGGGAGAGCAAGAAGTCCTAAATTATAGCGTTTGATGATTTTCATGTAGTTTGGCTGATTTTAAGCTACACTGTGATGTCACCGACCAGAGTTAGGGAGAGGCTCTCACAACACGAGATGGCTCAGGCACACCACTAATTAAACTATTTTATGAAGCTTTTACGATGTTCTGGGAGAAATGGTTTGACCCGTGGAATATCCACACTGAAATAAGCCAGGCCATAATAGTGACATCCTATATCTTGCAATGCTTTACTGTGGAAGGCAGAATTTTCTTGAAAGGGAATCTTTCACTTTAATCCACAAACTTTTAATTTAATGATTAATGATAATCAATGATAATTTAATTTAACAATTAATGATAATTTAATGATAATGATTAAATCATTAATTTTAGTGATTTAATATCCCAAAAAATCGTGTGAAAAGTGAAAGCAGATGACCGTGTTGTATTCCTTTAATATGACTCTTTTACTCAAAAGTAATAGCTCGAGTCTAGTTGTAGACAAGTGAAAAAATACACAGAAGGTGATAGCAAGATGCAGTTTTAAAGACAGAATCATTTTTGTCTCCAAAATACAGGTTGAATGAGGAATCACAGAAGTGGGAGATAACATGGGAAACTGTTAACCTCCTCTAACTACATACGGAGTCCAATTCTCTCTCCCACGGGAGCACACAAGGTGCAGAGTCAGGGGGAAGTCATGGGCCTTGCCCTTCAAACAGGAGCTAAATGACACTGTCCTGGCTTTTTATGAGTTCACCCCCCTTTGAGCGATTGACCTGAGGTAAACTGGTTGGGAAATAGCATTTTCCTTAGATATACTGAGGTTTCTAGCAGTCTAGGTTTCTAGAACATCTTTTGACAATTCTTTTTCCTTCTTGCTTTCTTACTATTGACAGGTGACAAGAATCCAGAACAACCTTTTTCCACTCCTTTAAACCCTATCTAACTTAGCTATCCCCTGTTCAAACACTCTGCAACACAAATTATTGTTAGGTAGAAAAGAAATTTAACCTGATAAACTCCTTCATGCTAAATATCATTCTTTATCTCAAAATATAAGGTTTCAAGTCTCAATTTAAAGCACACATCATCCGAAGAATGCCTTTAAGAAAGAAGTCAGTGGAGGACATCCTAGACACTGTGGGAAAGGGAATATGTTTTGTAGAAGACATATCTTCCAAGAATCCCTCAAATCTCACTAAAAAGACTATTTGAATCAAGGCCGAGCTCACCCAGAGGTATAGTATATAGTAACATCCAGGGTTGAGTAAAGAAAGACCCGACACCAAAAATAATTCCCTCACAATGGTGGAAATTTTGTCTTTTTCCCTTACATTTTGAAATTAGGAAATACTTCAGAAGTCTAGTATTAGAAATATTATAACACTACCTGCTACTCACTCACATATCAGAACTTAAACTATTGTAGTATTTGTTTCAGATTATTTTTTTAAAAATAAGTAATTATAGATAAGATCAAAAATTACAGTGTACCACTACTGATCCTCTCCTTCTACCTCTCTAGAAGTAACCATTTTTCTCACTTAGAGGTTTATCATCCCCTAGATTATTTTTGTACTTTTACTACATATATACTTAGAAAACCAGATTGCTTAATATATTTAAACACTTACATATGCTGATATATCAAAGAATACACAGAATATAGCAGCTTCCTTTATTGTTCAAAATTATGACGATATGTGTAGCTCCAGTTAATATATCTTAACTACTGTCTCATATTGTGCTGATAAATAGACTACAATTTATTTTTTTGTCCCTTCTCCAATCATGGGCATTTAGTTTGTACTAAACGTTTTGTTATTCTAAACAAAAAACGTTCCTATTCATGTCTCCTTGTATACATGTAGAGTTTTCCTAAGGTAGACACCAAGAACAAGAATTATTCAGTTTTAGAGGCTTCACATCTCCGAGTTTATTACACATTGAAAAATTATTTTTCAAACTGCTTACATAATTTATCCTCTTAGCAGCAAATGCTCTACATTCTTATCAACATTTAGGTTTGTCAGATTGTACAATTAGTGCAAATCACTCAGATGTGTAATGGTACTTCATTGTTGTTTTGTTTGTATTTCCCTGATTAGTCGGAGTGAGCACATTCTCATGGTTTTTGGCCATTGAGTCATGTCCTGCATGACCTGCCTCGAGCTTTTGCACATTATTCTGTCGTGAATATTTTTATTGTTTCGAAGCATTCTTTATATAGTAAAGCTTGTGCTACATACACTGCAAGTATCTTCTCACAGTCTTTGGCTTGATTTTTAACTTTGTTTATAATATGATAGATTTTGCTGAGACAAATGATTTTATATATAAAAAGAAATTTAGATTTCTACCTTATGATATATACATAAACTCCACATAAAATATGGAGTGAAAAATTTTAAAAGTTTTTGAAGATAATATAGAAGAATATCTTTGTGAAGTTGAAATATGAAGAATGCGTAAAACAAAAAGGAAATGACTAGCAAATTTGCCCAATCAATAGTTAGCACTTTTAAGGAAAGACAACAAAATCCAGAATCTCAACAATGTAGCATTTCCAATGTTCCGCATAAAATAAAAAATCACATAGTCATTGAAAGAAATAGGAAAACTTGACAAAAATTGTCAATAAAACAGATTCTGAGATGATATAGGTGCTGGGACTTAGCTGATAAAGATACAAATAATCTGATGTAAATATGTTCAATGATTTAAAAAAAATTGATAGGATTAGCAAGTGAACAGATGGTGAATCTCAAAAAAGAAAACAAAATGGAAATTCTAAAAAGAACTAAGTGGAAAATACTAGATATGAAAATTCTAGAGGTAAAATTAGTATCACATATAACAGAGATTGGATTGGTGGTTACCAGAAGGGAAGAGGGGAGGGAGGAGGCGAAAATGATGATAGGGCACATGTGTGTGGTAATGGAGGGTAATTAGCCTGTGGGTAGTGAACATGATGTAGTCTACACAGAAATCCAAATATAATGATGTACACCTGAAATTTATATAATGTTACAAACCAATGTTACCTCTATAAAAAATAATAAATAAATAAAACAGAAGCACAGACAGCTTCTTAAAAGACACATGTTTTAATATTCTTTGGATTTCGAGATCAATATTTATTGTATCACATTGATAATGTCATTTATTTAACCATAAATATTGGAATATTTTCCCCTACATACTAAATAAACTTCAAAAAAGGAAAAAAAAATAGTATCAGAAATGAAATCTTTGTTGGAGAAGCTTAACACAGATTGGACACTAAATGAAAAAAGATGACAACATGAGCTTAAAGGCAGGCCAACAGAAACAATCCAAACTGAATCCGTGGCTTTGAAAAAGTCTCAGCCAGGCTGATAGGACAACTCAAGAAAAAGACGCCTATTTGAGGAATCCCTTGTCAGCTGGAGTGAGCTGGCATGAGGACCTCCTCTTCTTGGTCATTGCCCAGAAGCAGTCCAAGGAAATGTGACCTTGGCCAGACATGGTGGTGAATCCAAGATGGTGGCAAATCCAAGATGGTGGCAGCTGAGGCAATCAGGCTACTCTTCTCCCCACAGCGGACTCCTCTGAAGTAGAGGGCACATCTCCTCACCACCACAGACGCAGGTGGATGTGAGAGTCAATCCAGAATTAAGAAGACTTACCCAGAGACAAGAACGCCGGACAAGGGCAGGCCTGTTCCATGAAGGTGGGAGCACAAGGCAGGAGGCTGGGAAGCGACCTGGATGAGACTGGCATGTTGATGAAGGAAGGGCGGTAAGAAGTCAAATGCTCTCATAAAAAGGAAAAGGAGAGGAGATGCAGCTGACATGAGGTGAGCATGTGCAGTTTGTTTCCAAGTTGATAAGCCACATGAGTCCTACCCCTTCCTAGGAGATGAGTGGGTACAGAGGTGGACAGAGGCTGCAAAGGATGAGACAAGGCTTGGAAGGAAAAATTAGATGTGGAGAGAAGTGTGTTCCTCCCTGTATATGTGTATGGTATTGGTTCTGTTCTTTCTTTGTTTAATTCAATTAGTGTAGGTAATTCCATGGATGAAATTGATGGTTTCTATCTGAGTATTTGTTTATTGCCCAGGGTTTTCCTTATTTTCAGTTCTTAAAGTCACTTTCCTCTTGATAGTCAAAAGTAATATGGTATGTGTGTATAGTGATTTTAAGAAGAAAAAAATCTTTAATAAGATTAGAAAAGTTGCTTTATTTGACACAAATTTTCAAGAATTTGACTGAATATCAAGATCAGGTATATTTCATAAGTGATTGAGAGTGGAGATTCAAGTGTGCAGGAAGAGATGGAGCATAGCTATCTATCAAACTGGAAGACCACTGTGAGCTGAAGAAGAAAGAAAATAATTGGTACCTGAACTGAGGTGTAAGATAAACTCATGGACTATTAATCCTGGCAATTGCATTTCAGAATTTGCATTATCCCAATATTACCTGTAAAAATCAGCACCTGCAGTAAGTGTGTGAATTTCCCTGATTTCTTGTGCAGTAGTTCCTGTTCTTTTCCATATAAACTCTGATGAGTAAAACAAAAATTAAATTGGACCTTTAACGATGTGGCCTGATTTGGTTGCTATTTTTATTTGTCTCATGGTTTCCTTGATTGTTTAGTGCAAATATATGACACAAAGTCATCTAAATAGGATACTTCAAGATTTTTTAAAAATTATCATAGACTCAATAAAGTGCCAGTTGTTATGTGACCACTTCCTGAAATGTTTATTCTGGCAGTCTACACGGAGAGATAATTCTCTGCCATCCTGGGAGAGCCTACACCACCTCTATGTGTGAAATTTACTTTACTGAAAAAATTTAAAGAACTCGATACCAATCTGGATTAGCAATTTAGTATACCTCCTTGATATAAACATTTTCATTTAATTTATAGCTACCTAATTTGGAGTCATAAAATTTTTCAAAATTTTTCCCTATAATCAACAATTTTATTTTTGGAATTATATTTAATTATCCTTAAGACACTAGAATTTGAACAGATTTAACTGCTCTGGTAAACTTCTTCCATTTTTTAAAGAAGCTACCATTTTTTTCAATCTCAATATATTAATGGGTATATTATTTGATTTGCAGTTTCACTTTTATAAAAAAGTTATAAAAATATAATAAGCAATGATCCTACCAAATTTCCAGATAATACCTCCTCCACCATTTGTATGTTGTAAATCATTATGCAATTTCTTTTCTATAGCCTGTTCTGAATCTATCCCATGTTATAGCCCATATCTTTCCTTATTTTAGCTTACACGGCAGCTATAACATGGATTGCTTGTTTGTACCAGATTCCATGGATCTATTGCAAAAAATCAGCACTTTTATTGTTTCCAACATATTGCCTAATAGCTTTTCATCCCTTATTCCTCTTTCTAGCTATTTAGCCAAGATATGCACAGGAAAATGGTTAAAACTCAAATGCAGTCATGTTTGTTAAAGAAATTGAAAACAATACCTTTAAATCTTACTAATTCACAGTTCATTAGTTTCGAATTTGCAAGAATACAGTCAAGTACTGCATTGAAGGTTACACTTCTATTACACAAGAAGACTTATTATGGAAAAGAGTTCCAAAGGCATTATCATAATGAAAATACTCATGAACTTAAGAAAACAAATTCTACATAACTGTAATATAAACACAATGCAGTCCAACTTAAGCTGATGATTTGATGTTAATTACAAATTTCTGGTAATAATATTTATTAGTAAGGGATTGCACATTCTTAGAAATTATAACTAAATTCTTCATTTGAAAGTAACAAAAAAAAAGCAAAGAACATTTAAATAGCATGTGTAAGCATCTGCAGAATGAGCACACAGAGAGTACTGTTTGTATGTTCACATCTCAAGAACTCTGGGATCCTTTTAGTAAATCAAGGTAAACAGAATCACTTAACCAAAGAAAACTCTAACCTAATCAATTCTATAGAAATGCATCTGATGTAACAATGTAATAAACATTTTTACAGTGTGCATGGAGTACCTAGCAAGTAAAGTTGGACAACAGAAATTTTCTTTTTAGAGTTTGCTTTTTTTTTGAGATTCACCATCTGTTCACTCATTGATCCCATCAACACATAATAGTGAGGCTCAATGCAATGTGGGATACAAGTATCCAGAGGGGTGTTCTCTATTGAGAAGGGAGCATAGTCCACTAGGCTTTTCCATGGCCTAATTTTATTTTCTAAACACTTGATTCCCACGTGATTGCAAATACACACCTTCCTAAGTTCTAATATATTGGGCCCAAGGAGGTCTTTATAAGAGAAGGAATTATTATGATCAGTAGAAATGTTTGCTCCTAATCGGAAATATCACGTTGGCATCTGGTGTATAATTTAGTCAAATTTTCAAATCTAAGAGTCAGGCCTTGGAAAAGAGTGACCACAACCAAATGTTGCCCACCTTTGGATCCAACTTGAACGACCAAACAACCTCCCCCTACATTATATTTCTTCATTTCTTCCATGTCAGATTTTTTTTCCAACTTAGTTCTATTTATACAATATGCTTCAAAAGAATATGACTACACATATTTTGGAAACATATACCACTATATATTTACTTTTAACTTATTAAAATTAATTTCCTCAAGGGGCCGGCCCGGTGGCATAATGGTTAAGTTCACGCACTCCACTAAGTGGCCAGGGGTTCGCTTGTTTGGATCCTGGGTGCGGACCTACGCACTGCTCATCAAGCCATGCTGAGGCGGCGTCCCACATAGAGCAACTAGAAGGACATCCAACTATGACACACAACTATCTACTGAGGCTTTGGGGAGAAAAAAATGAAAAAAGGAGGAAGATTGGCAACAGATGTTAGCCCAGGGCCAATCTTCCCCCAAAACAAAAACAAAACAAAAAAAAAAACTTTATAAAATTAACTCCCTCAAATAGTTGCAATTAGTTGCAGTTTTACTGAAAATGCTAATATTCCACAGATCCATTTTTTCCATTTACTTTTTCTGTTATATAAATTACACTAGACAAATTTTTAAAAAATTCACATTGTTTGGAAATTTCCCAACTAAGGATAAATGCTAAATTAGAAGAACACAGAAAGCAGATGGAGAATGGTGAAGAAAGCAGAGGAAAGGAATGAGAAGCAAGAGTATTTTCATAACCGTTGCCAGATCTGGACAAAGGCAGAGAGTGGCTGCTAAAACAGAATTTTGTGATGCGTTATGTGTAAGAGTAATAATCTGTTATAGAAATAGACAGGATATTTATTTACAACTTCCAATAAATATGCTTTCCGGGAATTAGCCAGTTTAACTAGAGGGCAGTATGTCTCCAGGCTGAACAATATATTGAGCGTTTCTTATTTCTAAGTTGCTTAAATATTTTAAATGGACAAAAGCCTGGCTCTGAGTTAGTTGATGGCAATAAGGTAGATCTCTGATTTTGAACATTGACATTCCTTATCCATTTTATGGCTGATGGAATGTTCAGTAATTGAGACTCAGGGGTTAATTGATTTGATTACCAACTTGAGAAAGAAACCAATCAGCCATATACAGTAGCCAGATCAATTCAAAGCTACCCACACGGCACTGTATCTCTAACAACAAATATAATTATCTGTCACGCATAATTATGACTCAGGGACTTTGATTTAATGGAATCCCGAAGTGTCTTCTTTCACTTATACAACCAATTTGCTTAATTTGTAAGTAAGGTTCTTCCCACACGGAGGCAATTTAACTGTACTTTGAGAAAAATAGTTTTAAAGGAAGCAGTAAAGAAACCCAAAGCTAATACCGATCTCTTCAGTCAATTGCTCGTGCTCAGTTATGCTGTGAAATCATTATGAATTAATGATCCAAGAACTTGGCTATATTGGGCATGAAAGAGTACGGTGTTCCCAGTACTTAACCCTGTCTGTCCACCCGAGCCTAGGGTAGGCTGCAGAAGATGTCCAGACCATTGCAAATACTGTTACTGACTGTCTTAGTTACTTAGCTGTGTCTAAGTAACACTCAATAAAATGACAATTTTCCAATTCATTTGCTAATCAAGTAAACTTAAACAAATTCTTTGTTCATTGATATTTGGGGTTGCTTTATTTCTTTAAACTGAATTACTCAGTTTGACAGTGTTCATTGATCATATCCACTGGGTAATTTCCTAAATTGATACAGTCTTGTTTTGATTTGGGGGAAAAAAAATGGTCTTCTTGTTCTCACCCCATTATCCTTCCACCTATTACAGTCTCTTACTAACATCACACCCACTCTTGAAGGCTAATCTACCATACGAGTCTCTGACCCTGACTTTGTTCAATCTTCTATGCAGATTTAAAGGTTTTAATCCAGTTATATCACCTGGTATATTATTGTGCTTTCTTCTTGGCCATATTCTTTGGTATTTTGGTAAATCTCTTCCCAGCTGAAGCCCTCTTCTTTCCTTTGGGATAGGCAGCTGTATGGCCTGTTAGCCCCTGAATTAGAAACAAACAAAAAATATTTCCATCTATCCTGAAGAGGCTATTGCACAGATTTGGAAACCCTGGAGTGATCCAATCATGTGCACAGGGCCCGAGGCCCCCTCAGATTGTATTCCTATCCCATTGTGGTCATTCGGTCAGCTTGGGTTGCTGCTCTGTTCTGGAGGTAACAAGTACCCTCTGCAAAATGGGTGCTTCTAACTTTGATTCTTCAGCACTAGGCTTTTCCAAGAAGTTATGTGTGCACATTCTTAGAAGCACCTGCTAAACAATTCTAATGTATCTGAGTAATTATAAATATCTATCTTGAGAGGGACTATAAATACTTGGATCTTGAGCTCTTCAAAGAAAGGTCCTCTCCATAGCATCTAACACTTGCCAAAGGCACGTGTGCTCCTGCTCTTGGATTTGATCAAGCAACGTTCAGAGCAGAGAAGAGAGTGCTGTCTGTCATATAGCCCTTCTCCTTGCCCATTTACTAGTTAAATGCTCTCATGCATGCCTATCTCTTGTTTGACTTCGGCTTTGTCCAATGACATCCTATCCCAAGAAATGACTTCTCCACTTAACCACTGGCTGAGAGACAATCAATAACATGCCTTAGTTGACTAACAAATAAGATCCAGTGGTCTTTTAAATGAATCATTGGTAAGAGAACCACACTTGACAGAAATTATAAAACTGGGTCACATAGAGGCCCATATAGACCTGCTCAGATCATATTTGGTCTTCCAATTGGTGTTCTTCCGACTAATAGACACGAGCCATTGTTTTTCTGGGTGCATTCCAAGAGTCAGGCAGCCTCAGAGTCAGAACAAACCAGCAAAATGAGAAGTTTATTGAATTCTGTCATATGTATAAGAAGAAACTACAACTTCCAAAGGTATTCTTCAAATCCTTGTTATATTATGTTATATTCTTAACATTCAAAGAGGAGGATTGAAACATTGAAACATAAGTTTTATTGTCCTCAATAGGGGTGAACCCATTCACAGAATATGGAGAGAAAAGTAACAATACTGAATGTGTATTGCATGCTGACATGTATGTAGTACTGTTCTAAATGCTATGTTTATATTGACTGATTTAATCCACACAACATTCTCCTGAAGCAGGCATATTGAGGCACCATGGAGGAAACTGTGGTATAGATAAGTTAAATATCTCTAAGTGATAGAGTCACAAACTAAATGGCCTGGTTCTGGAGCTCAGGCTCTTAACTGCCTAACTTAATACTGCGTTAAAAACAAAACAAAACCCAGTAGGACCTAATTTTTAGTAGTTATTGGCTGAGAAAGAAACCTCGTGTTCTTCCAGTTCCTTCTGAGCCTTAGAACAACGAGCCGAACAAGCGGAGGCTGAGTTCAATGCCTCAACAGCCACGTGTAGGTCTAAGCTGATCTGACCCTAGTTAGGAAGCAAGAACCTCCAGGAATGGAGGAGGGGGGAGTATTTTGATGATCCTGTACTTCTCTGAATAGGAATCTCACTTAAAATACAAACTGTATACATCTTATATATAAACTAGGCTGTTTTTTTTTTTTTTAAATGATCTAAACTTCATTTTGAAACATTTAGAAATGCAATTAGGTAATGTGAACTTTCTGAATATGAAGCACCACCAATTGGCATTAAGTCAACTTTATATATTCCAATTGTACGTATTCTTTGAAAACTTTTTATTGAACTAACAATACATTTTTCAGGTCAATCAATAGGCAATTTTTTTTATCAACTTTATGTTGAGGAATAATTATCAATGAGTATCTCACATTTCTGCAAGGCCTGGATCTTCTGAGCAAATGCATTTAGAGTCAATTTAAGGATTTTTTATATGAGGTAACAATGCAGGATAGTAGTTTAGAGATGTCTTCCTCCCTTGAGATGTCCTAGAATGGCAAAGACAAAGACCTTTCCCTGGAGGAGATTAGTTCACACTCTAGAGTAAAGATAAGGTCTCTCTCTCCAGAGGAGTGGATGAGCAGCTCACCAAGGACTTTAGATATGATCCGAGTTTTGTGGTTCTGGGGTTCCTCCCCTTTAATCTACTCTACATACAGGTATAACTCAACTCTCAGCACCTCATCCTGTGGGGATTGGGACTCAGGGAACTGGTGCTATTAAGTGACTATTACGTGACTGATGCTTTTGTTGTGAGTAATAAACCATCTTTTTCTCTGACCCAGATCTCTTGTGATTTTATATATTATTATGGACTGAATGTTTGTGCCCCACCCCAAATTCATATGTTGAAATCCTAACCCCCAGTGTGAAGGATTAGGAATTGGGGCCTTTGGGAGATAATTAGGTCGTGAGAGTGAAGCCCTCATGAATTGGATTAGTGCTCTTGTAAGAAGAGACAAGAGAGCTCCTCTCTCTCTCTGCTCTCTACCATGTGAGGATACAACAAGAAGACAGCCATCTGCAAACCAAGAAGAGCTCTCACCAGACATCAGATTTGCCAGAACCTTAACCTTGAACTTCCCAGCCTCCAGAACTGTGAGACACAAATTCCTGTTGTTTAATCTACCCATCTATGATTAAGACAAACAGAAATATATACAATATATAAATATATATAATATAATATATACATATTAGCTTGTAATTGGGTAAAATCTCAGAGCTTTTATAGTTTCTGACTTTACTGAGATATAAATTACATAAAATAAAATGGAATGATTTTAAACGTAGACTTTGTTGAGCACTGACACCTGTATATACGGGTGTAGCCACCACCATAATCATGACATAGAATATTTCCAACACCTAAAAAAATTCCCTTGTGCTCATTCCCAGTCAATCTCCTCCGCATCCTCAGATGTAGGCAACCACTGATATGTTTTCTAGAACCATGGATTGGATTCATCTTTTCTAAAGTTTCATATAAATGGAATCATGCAATATACACTCTCGTATTTCGTATATTTCACTTGTGATATTTTTGAGATCCAGTCATGTCACTGCTTGTTATAGTAATGCATTCCTTATAATTGCTGGTTAGTATTCCAGAATATGAATATTCTACAATATGTTTATGCGTTCTGCCATTGAGAAATACCTGGGGGGGGGAGGGAGGAGGGTGAAAGGGATAATTCGGAACATGTGTGTGGTGATGGGTTGTAATTAGTATTTTGGTGGTGAACATGATGTAACCTATGCAGAAATAGAAGTATAATGATGTACACCTGAAATTTTTACAATGTTATAAACCAATGTTACTGCAATAAACAAAAAATTAAAAGAAAAAAAAAAGAGAAATACCTGGCCTGTTTTCCAGTTTGGAGCTCCTATGATCATTAGTTTTTTGTATGGAAACACATTTTATTTCTTTGGGTAAATACATGGGAATGGAATGATTAGGTTTCATGATAAGCATATCATTAGCTTTATATAATACTGCCAAACTGTATTCCAAATTGGTTATACCATTTAACATTCCACTCACAGTATATGAGAGTTCCACTTGCTTTATATCCTCTCTAAAACTTGTATTGTCAGTATTTTTAATTTAATCATTCCAGTGGGTACAAAGGGATGTTTCACATGCTAGATATTGTCAATTTGCATTTGGCATCCATTTCTATACTCTTCTGCTCCCCCTATCCCTAAATGTGATAGGAATTGGAAATCTAAAGCTACTTTTCCCAAACTTCCTTATAGCTAGGCTTCTCAACCAGTTTCAGTTCTTTCAATGAGATTAATCTTACCACATGTAGAAGGTGTCAAGGAAGCAGAGACTATTCTGAGATGGTGCAGTTGGAGAAGTGGCTTTGGGAAGCAGCTGGATTCCCCAAGATGGTACTCACTATAAACTTGCCCACTTCCAACTTGCTTTCTTCTTTTCACAGTTATCATGGAAACAACCACTTATTCCTACTTAAGAAAAATCCCTATTAGAATTACTATCTGATCCAGCAATCCATCTTCTGGCCATATAGCAAAAGGAAATAAAATCAGTAGCTCAAAGAGATATCTGCATTCCCGTGTTCATTGAAGCATTACTTAAAATATCCAAGATACGGAAACAACCTAAGTGTCTGTTGATGAGTTAATGGATAAAGAAATTGTGATATATACATACCATGGAATATTATTCAGACTTCAAAAAGAAGGAGATCCTGCCATTTGCCACAATATAGATGAACCGGAGGATATTATGCTAAAGTGAAATAAGACAGAAACAGAAGGAAAAATACTGCATATCACTTATATGAGGAATCTAAAAAAGTTGATTCACAGAAGCAGAGAGTAGAAAGGTATTTACCAGGGGCAGGGAGGTGGGAGAAATGGGGAGATGTTGGTCAAAGGGTACAAAGTTGCAGTTATGTAGGATGAGTAAGTTCTCGAGATCCAACATACAGCATGGTGACTATAGTTAATATTAATGTATTGTATACTGAAAATTGCTAAGAATGGATTTTGATGCTTTCATCAAAAAAAAAGTTAACTATGTGAAGAGATGGATACATTAATTAGCTTGACTGTAGTAACCATGTCACTGTATATCTATATATATATATAAAAATATCATGTTGTATATCTTAACTATATAATTTCTACTTAAAAAATCCCTATTAATATCATGCATGATTAAGTTAGACAGAGACCCAAAACTCAAAATAACAACGAATAAAATAAAGTTGACATGTATTTCTTTATTGTGTAAAGTTTGGACATAAGAACTCCAGGACTGACCAAGAGGCTTAACAAAATTATTGGAACTCAAATTCTTCAATCTGCTACTGCACCAGCCTTAGCACAGAGATTCCACCTTATAGTTGAAGATGGCTGATCAAACTCCAGCCATCTCTCTACACACTAACCAGCACAAAAAAGAGAGGGCTAAAAATTAAAATGGTTGTCTTCCTCCCTCTGAGAATACTTGCTAAAAATTGCACAGACATCTCTGCTTAGAGTCTATTGGCTGTAAATTAGCTGCACTTAGCTGTAAGAGGAAGCTAAGAAATATAAATTTTTTCCTGAAAGTCACATGTCCAGCTAAAAATCAGATTCTCCTAAGTAAGAGTTGAAAATTAGATCTTAAAGAACAACTAGCAAAACCATCCACACACTCCATCTCTGTTCTATATTCAATTTTACCTTCTAAGAGAATCATTTTGTAAAATTTATACAAATTCATCATGAAATATAAAGTGTTCGGTGACCTGTATCATATTTACCTCTTTAATCTTAACTTCTGCCACCATCATCTCAAGCTTTCTCCAGAAAGTTTAACAATCCATTTCTTTGTGTGTGCCAATGAACTTTCAATCAAATAAGCTACACTACAGATAAGAACCACTATGAATAATATAGAATAAGGGATTTACTACAGGGGTTCCACTCTAAGCAGGAGTGGACGTGGAGAAGAAGTCTATGCAAGGCTATTGTCTCTGAGTCTGAGGGTGAGCCTGAAGAGGTATGACTCACCTGGACCAGCAGTCAGAAAGGAAAGCGGAACGTGGAGGAGAGCGATGAGAAACCAGACCCACGAGGATGAGCTGGAACCTGCATCTGTCTCTAGCCTCTGCTGTCAGCTTCAGCTCTAGGATTGCTGAGCAGGGAAGCTGACTCCCTTGAGCATAGATCTGTTCATACACCTGATCCAGGATTAGGAGAGCCCATGGGAGAAAACCCAGCAGGAGAGAAAGGAGCCACAGGCCTGTACGTAGACCCATGCCAACAAGGTAGGTCAACACCGCCACGTGCTGGGCGCCCCAGAACAACCCTCAAAACATAAAGCACCGTCCCTGCTCTCTCACTTGCACAGGCCAGATCGCATGCAAATCTATCCGTGGTCATCCATAACCCAGGACAAACCTGGTAGGGAGAGGCTGGGAAAGGTAGTTAGAGTTCAACTAAGCTGGCACGAAATAAACCCTATGTGTCCTTTGAGTCTTATTTTTAAAACATACTTTTCAAGATTCCTTTCCTAACTCCCAAGACCAGGCACATTACTAAAATGTAGCTCTGTAACACTTCTCTCTTTTTTTCAGTCATACAACAGTTTTTTCTTCTTTATGGCTTCTGATATTTACCCTACAAAATGGAAAAATAAAACTTTCCGGTTTGGAAAAACACACACAGTTTTTTCACAAAAAAAGGAGTTATTTAAATAGTTCCTTAAAAGTTACACATTTTCTCCATATTCTCCCACTTAGAACAGTTTTTGGAATTTATCGAACTGATTTCATTGAATTATTTTGTTCACGTGATTTTAAGAATTAACTCTGTTTTACAGTTTCCATATACACAGAAGTTTTTTCCCAAAGTGTAACTTCTGTAAGGAAAGACAGCAAAATGGAGGCCAACGTGGTGGGTTATTTGTGACTCTTGACCTGGCCCAAAGGCCTTGGATGTATGTTATGTGTTTGATTTCAGCTCCCTTTACACATCTTTCCTGAATAAATGAATGTCAGATGCACTGCAGTGTTTTCATCTTTAAAAAATTCCCTTCTTTATCATTTCATGGAACTAGAAAGTATAAACAAACATGTCAAGATAATCACCAAGCAAAATTAACGTGCACTCTTTGTCAGGGTGTCTGGCCCCCATTAGCTTTTCTATACCTGTAGAGAAAATATTTCTAATAAAAGTAAAAACACCAGGGACAAAAAGTATACTTCTTACATAAACATTAAATTCTCGTAGTTGTTCCCAACACACGTGTTTTCTCCCTACAGAAGCTTCTGTACTTTGTTGAACTTAATTTTATAAGTAAAATGAGTTGTTAGGTTCAGAGATGAAAAGTTAGGACTTTACATTGTACAAAGTATTAAATTTGAAATGTGTCAGTATGATTTAGTTTTTGCTGGAAAAATTTTGTCATATTTTCTGACTTGCATTTCAGAAGATTTTCAATGTATCAAATATGAGTTTATTTTAAAAATATTAAAAGTTTATAAACAAAGAATGTGTCTCTTTCAATCTCCTCCCATCACATGTGAACTTTCCTAATTTTTTTCATGCCAGCTACATATTGAGCAAAGCGTCTTTATGCCACTTTGGAATCACCCTGTCATATACTTAGAAATGGAAATCAAGATGGTTTTTCATCTTTGAAAAATGAACTGTGATTTTTTTAATAAAAAATAAATTGAGTATTATTTATCATACTTGACAAGCTACTCAGCTAGCAAAGCAACATTTACTGATGTTCACAGATAAATATTTAGGTAACACTTTTTAAATATATGAGTCCCTGGTGAATTCTTAGGACTTGACATTGTTTGTGATTGTTAGTTTTGCCTCTACCTCTGAAAAATGGCAAAAAATGAATCAGTTTATTAAAGAGCTCTTAGCCAAATGAAATCTGGTAATAGGCTACTAATGGTAATTCACTAAATTCTAGTTTTTTTTCTTAGTACATCTGGGACATTGAATAGGTTGAAAAAATGAAATAATCAGCTTAATGTATTTTTTTAAACCAACTAACAAAACGTTGTATGATATTTAAAAGAAATTATTGTATTTAAAACTCAAAAATGCTTTCATAAATGGACATTGAAAAACATTCAAATATTTGCTCTATTCTTTCTCATCAGGCAATATCACTTTTAAAAGCTGATGGATAAAAAATAATTTTTTGCCTTTCTTTTGAATTATCAATTAAAAGCTCACATTCCTAAAGAAATAACATTTATAAAAAAACTCTAGACATGAATACATCTGGTTGTTATACAGTCCATCAGTCACATAATGATGTTTCAGTCAACAATGGATTGCATATACAACAGTGGTCCCATAAGATTAGTACTATAGAGCCTAAGTGTATAGTAGGCTATATCATCTAGGTTTGTGTAAGTACACTCTATGATGTTCACACAATGATGAAATCACCTAACAACACATTTCTCAGAATGTGTCCCTGTTATTAGGCAACACATGACTGTATTATAGGACACTATCCAGTGAGGCCCACGCTCTGCCTCTCCAAATATAGCTTCTAAATGGATTACATACACAAGTGAGAACTACCAAATACCCAGACATTGTCAGAGAGGGACAGATGGATAGAAGTACTCAAAGTTAAATAGGAAAGACGATCTTTTCTCTTAGTGGTGATGTGCTACTTGAGATATGCCAAGAAATACAATGCTTGTACATGGGACAGAGGAATTACCTACATCTTGCCAAAGGATTTAGGAATGTTAAGGATAAAGTGGAATTCTACAGGGGAAGAGAGGTAGGAGGTTGTGAATGAGATAAAGGAAGAGATAAGAGGACCACACATTTAGCAGGAAAGAAAGGGCCAAATGAATGAGGCTGGCTCGTTTATTGCTATATTACTGTGTATTAAAGGCCACAGAACATAAGATACATTGCCTCTCCTGCTAAACCTAGACAACCTTAAAAGGGTTTCCACCCTACACGAAAGCTTTAAAATAACAGACTTAATGTGGAAAGAATCTGTAGTTATTTTACAAGGCCAGGGTTTTAATGCACCAAGAGAAAAATAAACCCAAGGTGAGGACTCAAACTAGTCCAGAGAGAAAACAGCCATATCGTACATATGTGGCGATTAGATTTGATGGGTGAAGTGTATTGAGTTTGAAAAGTGCTCTATATTTCTATTATGCCATGTAAGTGAGGCATAACTAGAGACCAAATTAACTTTCCCCAAAGTTTCTCTCCTTACCACTCAAATTAGATCTGCAGCGGTGGACGGGGACACTGCTAGGCATGTCCAAACGCTCTGTTCTTTCTGCATGTCAGTCAATGAGCAGAAGAATTTTGTAAACCTACCTGGAATGCCACATGTGATCAAAAGTGCTGGTTACACCTAGGAAAGGGCAAAACTATCCCCGCTCGTCAGAAACCTCTGTATAGGAAACTTCTACAGAAACCTACAATTTCTCTGCTGTACCCATACTCTTTACTCATGAGGGAACTTCTTGAAGTCAAGACCACGGCCAGCGCAACTGAGTATTTCGTAGAGGCCTAACACAGAAAATGTGTTTGCTATTTGTTGAATGAATGAGTGAACAAATCAATTTTCTGGCCTAATTATGTTTATATGACTTAAAGTATAGTGATGAGAAAGGTTTGTATTAATCAGTAAAAGCAATAGTGTTCCTTTCATTCCGCCTTAGTGACAATAAAAGATACCTAGACCAAGATGGCCTTTCAGACCTATGGCTCAGCCTCAAGTCACATCTTTCAAGTACTCAGAATGACGAGTCCACTCCTGACTAGGAATGATGATGGAGATAAAAAGAGTTCTGACACTGAGCGAAGGTTTCAGTGGGTGCTCTATTTTAAATAAATAAGGAAATTCAGGCTGAGGGGATGCATTTCTGTTTCCAGATTCTTGATGCGCAAGTGAAGAGTCCAGAATATTCCTTATTTTCTTATGAAACCATTATGACATCCACAGTGCTACCCTCAAAAAAGTGTTAAATCTAATTGAAGAGAAGATATGCAAACCATCATGAAGTATAATATAGCAGTGAAATATAAGGCAACAAAGGAGAGTTAGCACAGAGTCATTAAAAGCTTAATCAAGGAAGTAGAACTGAAGTAAGACCTTGAAAAATGGGTAGGATTTGGGTGAGCTGGGATAAAGATGAGTATATTCCATGTGAGTAAAACAGTTTTTAAGAACCAAAGTTTTGCATCTGCTTTGCTCCTCATATTTCTGATATTTTCTTTAGTCCCATTCCCAAAATTGCATCTTTACTATTCTCACATCTCCTGATTCTGTGCCCCATCCACATGAAAAACCAGCCACTTTCTCTTGATATCCACTAGTTCTAAGGAGCTTTAGAGAGTTTTCAAATTTTCTGTTTTGAGCTGATATTTCAAAGCTAAACAGGACCTCAGGGATAATATAGTTCAATCTCTTTATTTTACAAAAGAAGTAAGAAAGGTCTAGAGATAACAAGTGACTTTTCCTAATCACATGGTAGTTCATCACAACTCAGTGTAGAAAACGAGGGCTCTAACGCCCATTCTAGTGGAAATGTGTGATACTGACCATTCAGAATCCAGGGCTTACTATCTCCCCAAATCAAAGCAAACTCAATGTGCTGGCTTGCAGCTTTCTTTTCTCTTACTAATTATCATTATTGATATTGCATTCTGATAAAATTAGAAATATCACGATTATATGCTGCATACCAATTCCTTGCCATCGTCCCTTTCCTAGACCCTTGTATTCTTTCATTAGCATTCAGGAACAAAACTTATAAATGTCTAGAGGGTTTAACTTATGTCTTTCAGTTATGATGTGATTCATTTCCTCCATAGTTTGTCTGTATCAACCTTGTAGATTGATATTTTGGGTATACCCTCTGGTCTCCTTATTTATTTCTAAGGAGAAATAATTACATTATATAATTAGCTTCACCTGCCTGTGATTTTCCCATGTTGTTACCTAAAGAACTTTTGCTTATTCCCTCTACCTTACTCTGTAATTCTTAAAATGTATATAACCTATTGACAAAGTCTTACATCATTTTCACTATATTCCTTAACTTTGCTTGTCATATTAATTTGCATTCTCTTCATTTAGTCCTGGAATATTTATATTTTCCCTCTGTACCTGAATTGAATATGATATGGATTAAGCAGAAAATAATATACCTGTCTATGGAGCATCTATCGAAAAGCTTTCATTGCTACTCATCTTTACAAAGGCATGCCAAATTAATTATGAAAGCAATTGGAGACTATGTTTCCGTACTAGAGCTGCACAACTCTAGCAAGATATGACCTTATCCTACAAAGAGAACAACCCAACTCCAGGGAACTCAAGGGGAAACATTACTATTTTCTGGTAAACAATCATACAAACCAGATATTAGTCCCAAGCAAGCCCAAATCATACACCATTGTCCACTTATTAAAAAATACTTAGAGCAATGATTTGAATACTTACACTATCTATATCAAAATTTTTAAAAGCTTTGAGAAAGAAAACATAGACCTTATATAAGAAGGAGAAAAAGTCACGCAGCTGCCTTTCTGGTATGACAAAGAACCACACACATGCATTACAGCATAAGAGAGCTACAATCTCCAATTCCATCTTTATTAAACATTTATAGATGATATTTTACAAGTGATCCAGTGGTCAACTGAAGCTGTCCTGGAGTCCATATCTTTGTTTCAATACTAATCAAGGTCCCCGATCTCTTACCTGCGATTCCGATATCCAAAATCTCAGAAAATTGAAAAAATACATAACTTATTTTGAGGCAATCTGAACACCTATGCAGCCTGAATTCATTTAACCTGATTTATACTGACAAAGTTATTCGTAATATGTATTTTTGCTACACAGTATGAATATTCACAAATTTCCGTGAAGAAATACTTTATTAATGTGTTTGATTATCCAATGACTCTAGTTACTGCTGTTGATATTACATTACAGACTATATTACTTTTCTAAAATTCAAAGGTATTTGAATTTCAAAACACACCTGAGGGGGCCAGCCCAGTGGCATACCAGTTAAGTGCACACGGTCCACTTTGGCTGCCCAGGGTTCGAAGGTTTGGATCCCGGGCATGCACTGACGCACCGCTTGTCAAGCCATACTGTGGTGGCGTCCCATATAAAGTAGAGAAAGATGGGCAGGGGCAGGGCCAGTATTCCTCAGCAAAAAGAGGAGGATTGGCAGTAGATGTTAGCTCAGGGCTGATCTTCCTCACAGAAAAAAAAACAAAAAAACACACCTGGGTACAAAGCCTTTGAACATATACTAATAGTTTTAGTTTATACATCAATATGTAGTTTTAAAATCATTTTTACTTGTATGATTCTCTATAGTCCTGAAAATAATGAAACTCACATTTACTTTCAGATTATGAAATTGAGACTCAGGGCCGTTCAGTGGCCTCTGCAGGTTATGAACCCAGTAATGGCCAGGCCTTGAGCCCATGACTGAATGAAGGTCCAGGCACTTGGTTGAACTTATTGAGTACCTACTGTATGCTAGGGTTTTCTCCATTTTCCCAAATCTGATTCATTACCTGAGGTTGTTTATTTAGTACTTGAGGAATAAAGTTATCCATGGAGTTTAAGGCAACGTTTCGAACTTTGGCAAGCATCAATGTTTCTTAAATGTGGGTTTAGGGCTGGCCCCGTGGCTTAGCGGTTAAGTGCATGCGCTCCGCTGCTGGCGGCCTGGGTTCCGATCCCGGGTGTGCACCGACGCACCGCTTGTCCAGCCATGCTGAGGTCACGTCCCACATACAGCAACTAGAAGGATGTGCAGCTATGACATACAACTATCTACTGGGGCTTTGGGGGGAAAATAAATAAATAAATAAAATTAAAAAAAAAAAAAGAAAGGAATCCCTTTAAATGTGGGTTTAAATATCTTAAATGAAGCTGGTCTGGTTGCTACTTTGTCAAGCAAATGTTGATCTTCATATGTTGTCTCCACTCAAGCCATCTGACTACCTACTGAAATCTCTCTTCTTTATAAATAATTCTGATATTTTTAGATAGCAAAACTTAAACTAAATCTTTAAAAATGTTAGTTTTCCAATTCTGAAATGAAGAGACAATTAATTTTAGGAAAGTTCTGTGTAGTCTGTCTTTGTAACTATATTTTAAATCTGTATCATGTTTCTACCTAAGATACACATTGCATTTCAAAGTACGAAAGTTCATTTTGTTGGATCCTGTGAAGTTTTTCTTTTCTTTTAATGTAAACTATATCACCTAGGCTAGGCACTTTTGTGTAATGACCAATAAAGGAAATGTTCCCATCTAGACAGTGAGTTGATCAGTTCACTAAAGGCAGCAAGACATTCCTCCAGAACAAATGTCCACCCAACATTTGTTCAGTGTTTCCCCTCTCTTGTTCCACAGTATGTGAAGACCTGCTGACTGCTCTCAGCTAGCCTCCGTATCACTGTCACAGACTTCCTAAGTTAGAAGCATCCTTGGAGAGCACTGACCTTGATGACCTTATGACCAGAGGCCCAGAAAAGACAGAAGTCTTGCAATTGGTCACATAAACAAGTTACCAAGTAGAAGCATTTGAACGACACACAAACATCCAAGCCAAAATTTTTTGAAATAAAGGCAATTGTCTTATAAACTCAAACCACTGACTGGGGTGGGGTGGGGAGAGGCACCAAGGGTGGGTATTTAGTAGGGTAATCTGGGGATTCCAAACTGCTAAAGATAAGAAAAATGTTTCTATTTGTCTCTTTCTTTGCTTTCTAAAAGAAGCCAGTTGAAATATAAAGCATAATGCAGACATAGAAAAATAAAAAAAAATTGTCATTATTAATGACTTAGCTATCTCAACTCACATTTAGATGGAGAAAAGTGGATTAAAAATGGATTGAGTTTAGAAGAAACCAAGCAAAATTGGAAATTATGAAATACAAACCGTGAGTCCTTGAATAATCCCACCATGAACCTGTTTGTTTCTTTTTTAGCTGCCTATCTATTCCACAAAATTTAACTAGCATACCTTCAGAAAGGCAAATTCTCTCTCCTTCTTTAATCTCCATCGCTCTCTATTATTTTACCTTTACCTGCTATTTATCTATTTACTTATTTTATCTATTTATATACAGTCGTCCTTCCGTATCTGCAGGGCACTCGTTCCAAGACCACCACCCCGACCCAGCCACGCACCCCTCACTGGGTACCAAAACCCGTGGATGCTCAAGTCCCTTAGTCTGCCGGCCTTCAGTATCCACAAGGTCCGCATACGCGCATTCAACCAACCGCAGAGGGTAAACAGAAAGCAATTCGCGGTTGGTTGAATCTGCGGGTGTGGACAGATAAGAGTGGACAAGGCCGACTTGTATATCTAAATGTACATACCTCGCCCCATAGTGTTTGAGTCTATGTTGAGTATCTTAAATGTTGTTCCCTCCCCAAATTTAATATGTATATTTAACTTAACAAAGTCTAAATTTAGTCAATATATTTATTCTCCTCCTGAATGAAACAAGGATGTTAAATGCTTTAATTTCTGTCCCTTTCTCCTTGAATCTGTAATTTCTGTACAGTGTTTATACCATTTTTAACCCTACAAATTAGGCATTCTTCTTCATGTATTCTTTGTATGGTCAACATGCGTTTGGATTTACCAACAGCCTTACCATCCTTGAGCTAGTCCCTGGTATTCTGCCGAGTGCCTGGTCACATGTTCACTCTGGAGCAGGGAATTCAGCGTCACACAAATCACATAGACTAAGACAGGGGCAGGGATGTTTTCCCAAAAAGAAAAATCATCTGGATGCTGATACCAAGAAAGGGGAGAATGGATTCTGGGCAGGCAAACAGAGCAGATGTCCACTGCAGACGGCCTGGCAGAGCCGAGCAGAAGCCCCTCTAGCTGAGTACCTGTACCCTGTGCCTAGATTTAACCAGAGCCCATCTGTCACTTCTATTAAGTACCCAGCATGTTTTAATTTCAGGATTTTTACAAGATGGGAAAATGGGACCATTCTGAAATGACTATGTAGAAGTAACTAGCCCAAGTGGGACTGGTATGACCACAATTCCAAGAATTTCGTGAAAATCAAAACAAACGGCAAAGCAAAGAAATGTTCTGGAGAGATTTAGCAGGTCAGCAATTCATACTGGTGTAGGCTGACTTAATCAGCTCCTGCCACCAGAGAGGAGATAACAACGGGCTGTTCTTGAGCAAAATAACAGAGAATTACACTCGTCTAGAAAGCCATCCACCTTGGTAACCCTGAAGCATCTCTTTTAGCGAATGTCTCAAGTCACAGCCCAGCAGGCTGTGGAGAAAGGGCTGTTTGCCTCCCAAGGCTCTGAGCCTTGTTTCTCAGTGGGTCTGCCTGTGTGGGCTTTGCTTGTAAGTTTGCCTGAAGAAATAGGGTAATGTGATTCTGAATGTGCTGAAACACATATTCATTAGAGAGAAATAAAATCGTCTGCATTTTTTTAAAATGAGACTTTTCAGGAGCTGTAAGATGTTTAGTCGTTGCCCAGCACTGGCTTCTTAACTGCACTGCAGAAAAGCTATTAGGGAAATGATTTAAGCACTTTCGGGTAATGAAGGTTTTTGTGTCTATTAGTGTGCTTCTAATTGCATATTTAAAGACCGAGGTACTTGAAGAGATGGTGCTACATACCCAATGACCAAGAAAGAGCAATAGAGACGGCACGGTCTGTTGGATTAAGAGCCCACAAGGCTCCACCACTCACCCCCTGCTACCAATGGGAAGTCGCTCAGCTGTGCCGTGCCAGAATTCCTCCATCTGTATGAAGGCATCAATTACTGGGAACATAATGACAATAGTAATGGCATACACTGGATGTAGATATATTATATAGATATATACGTATTTATTATTTATAGTACCCTTATGTGACTACATCAAATATGAAAATTGAATGGGAAAAAATATGTGCTACTTGATAACGTGGGCTGAGAATGAAAGTATGAAGCATGATTATTAAAAGAAAGGAAACATTCTACTGCTACAAGAGAAGGGAATTGAGAAGATAAATTATGGTCATCTTACGAACAAGCCTAGAATTAAAATGTCCCCAAATTCGTATCACTGAACTCTAAAGGGAACTTGCTGTGCAGGTTGTCTAAGTCAATGAATGCATCATTCCAGATATATTCACTGCATGGAGTGTGAGCCCTTCTAAAAAGGGAAGCTAATACTACAATGATTGTTGCCTATCTGGCTTCTGCAGTTGTACTCCTACCTGCTACTCCTTCTACTCCTCTGACTGGCCTTCATTAATGGGTTTTCTTTCTCTGCCTGACACTTACATGCTAAGGATGTTCCTGGGATTCCATTTTCAGGTCACTTTTCTTACTGATCTAAACGCTTTCCCTAAAGCAGTGCCAATTATCCATAATTTCAAATCCAGCTCTATGCTAGTAGTGCCCCAGGTGAATCCGTCAGATGCACTTTGCCAGTTGCCAACTTGAACCACAACCCTAAAAGGCTCAGAGCTACTTCACATTCCTTCTGTATTCAGTGAATCTCATTATTCTCTTCCCTTCTTCCCTCTCCTAGTTAACACTTCCTGTAATTCCTAATTTATTAAGTAACAGTTCACTCAAGCCAAATACCACTTCCCTACACAGACACTCCGTCTCAAGGTGTGTAAACGGTTTAGACACTGTGCTCATATCAAAACACGTTCATCGCCATTTCTACTGCAAACGCCTTAGATAAGGACCTAATTACTTCTCACGTAACTTAGTCTTCCACCTACGGTCTCTCCTCTCCAGTCCACCAGCTCTATCACCTCCTGTGTTTCTAAACTGCAAATCTATGTCACTGCCTCTTATAAATTTCTACTATCTTCTCAACAACTTCAGAAAAAACTTTTTCAAGCTCTTTAAAACGGCATACTAGGCACCTCCATCTGGCCCAAGCCTGCTTCCTCCACACTCATCTAGCTCTTTGGACAAACTTTGCTGTAGCCCTGGGCACAGCGTGCTTGTCCCTGAAGCCATGGTGTTATTTGTGGGGCACTGTCTATCCAAAGTGCCTGTTCACCTGCCCTCCCCCTGAAGAAAACCCACTCATTGTTTAATACCCACGTTAGCTGACCTCTCCGTCCCCATCGCTCCACGAATGCCTGCTTGCTCCCTTGCTAGGTTCCCTTTCGTAGTCACTGTTCCTAGTGATCGAGTAGCAGTGGAAGCATCTGCTCTTACATTTCTCTTCTCCTCTAAGCTTCTCCGTGCTGAGGACCACATTCCATTCATTCCTGTGTATGGACCCTCTCACTCAGCGCTGGGCATGGGATGCTAAGGAGAAAGCAAGAGAGTTTGGCCAAATATATGAGTAAAAACTCCAAAAAATTTTAAAGTAAATGAAATGACCTAGGCTTACGTCCAAAATTACTAACGGCCTTATTGATCCTGAAAAATAACCTTTATACTTCTCCCAGCCTCAGTTTCCTCATCTGTTAGAAGACAGGGTTGTACTAGCTGTCTTCCAAGGTTTTTCTGAGCACTTTTATAGATCCACAATTCAGTGATTCAGAGTTGAAGTATTATGCCTAAAACTTTTTAGGTTTTATAGAGATTTACCATCTACATTAGTGAGAACACTTAATATTGTAAAGAGTTTATTCTCACCAAATTAATCTGTAAATATAAAATTTATTATAAAATGTAGAAAAGTATGTGAATTATAAGATTTATGTGGCAATTAATATATTAATATATAAATATAAATATATAAATATTAGAGAGAGAGATTGACAGAGAGCAAACCAAACATTTCCGAAAAATAAAAACAAAGTTTGTTGAGGATGGCACAAAATTGCCTTCCCAGACATAAGAATGTTTTATAAAGTTTTAACAATTTAAGCAGCATGATATTGCTACAGTAACAGACAAATAGATTGCTGGAATAGAGTAGAGAACCCCAAAGTGATCTATTCATACGTGGAAATGAATAACAATAGGATTCACTAAGCAGTGGTTAAAGAATGAGCTAGTTAATATGTTATTAGGAAAATTGATTATCCACATAGAAAAAATAAAATTATATGATTATAGCACAAAATATCCAAAACTATATTCCAGATAAATTAATGCCCTAAAATACGGGAGAGAAAACTTTTAAATAATTAGAAGGTAATACACCTTGCTAACACTTATATAGTGCTTGCTGTATCTTAGACACTGTTCTAAGTACTATACAGACACTAATTCCATCAGTAATCCTATTGGGGAGGTAAATTCAATTATTATTTTTACTATTATTCAATTATAGAAAAGGCAATTATGGTACAAAGAGGTTAATAAATTTACTGAAGGGTCACAGTTAATCAGAGACTGAATCAGGATTCAAAATCAAGCACTCTTGCCTCAGAATCTGAGCTCTTAAGCACTTTTCTGACCATGAGAGAGAGAATGCTTTCTTTAAAAAGAACTGAAAAGCACAAATAACAAAGAAGAAGCATGTAAGTTTGACTAAAAACTTTTTTTTAACAATAAGGTCAACTTCATGCTTTAAAACAAGCCGTAGACTGGAAGAAAATACTTGCTCATAGATGACCTGTGAATAATTGTTCTAATCCTACATATAAATAAGAAAAAGACAGATCACCCTATCAAAAAGTAAGGATAGTATATGAACCTACAATTCTAGAAAATCTAACTCAAATATGAATAAATAAATGAAAAGATTCTTAATCTCACCAGTAACCAGACAAATGAAAATTAAAACAAGGAGATAACATTTTTGCCCATGGGATTGAAAAAAATTAAGTCAGTATAATTTCAAATGTTGACAGGCACTCCTTCCAATTGGAAATTGATCAACCAATTTGGAAAACAACTAGACAATATGTGGAAAAGTTGAAGATGTGTCTACTATTAAAAAAAAGAAAAAAAGAAGTGACCTAACATTTCCCCCTGTTAGTGATAAATAAACGACAAGCAATAGGATATATTGGAGTACGTGAGGAAGCCATTTGGTGTGAAACTAATTCAGCCTGAACTTGTTTTTTGAAAAGGGCCTCACGTGGCAGTTGTGCATGCATTGTATATCTGCTTTAAGTATTTACTATGTCCCAAAGACAAGAATGGTGCCCTTAAAGATTAGGATGTAACTTCCCCCACATCAACATTTCCTTAAGGATAGGCATCTCTCCCTAAACTAAGGGTTGATTGCTGACCTGCTGTGCTCACCTTGTGACCATCCAGCTCGAGAACACCGACCTACTGTGTTCACTGATCTGCTGTGTCGGCAAAGCAATCTTGTGACTATTGTAAAAGGGACATTCCGGTCATATGTGACACAGGTTCTTTGATGGTATATAACTACTCTGTACCCCTCACTTCTCTGGAGTGTACCATTCCTTTGTGGAAGGACTCTCTGGGGCTATATGGTCCTCAGGGTTGGCTCATAATAAACTCACCCCAATTTTGATTTATAGATTGGTTATGGATTATTTGTGTCAACATTAGTATCTACTCTTAGAGAGGTCACTGGCATAGAAAATAATGAAACGTTTACATGGATATTTACTGCCACATTGTTTGCAATAATGAAATACTGGGAACACTCTAAGCATCCATCTAAAGAAGATGGGATAAATAAAAGGTGGTATATACTTATAAAAAAATAAATGAGTAAAAGAAATGATCCAGTTCAATGTAGATAAATCTAAAAAACAATTTTTGAGTAAAACAAGAGTTGTTCAATGGTGTAAAAACATAATACAATTTATGTAAGTTTATAAGTACATGAGTATTACAAATTCTCTATGCATACATATGTGAGCATTTATAAATTCTATTTTTAAAAGAATAGAATAATATATACCGAAGTTATAATATGGTTTTATCAAAAGAAAAGTGGATTAGTGTAGGCTGGTCAGTTTTATCTACAATGTTATAATATTTTTCAAGATATTGTCTTTACATTTACTAAATAAGTTTGAAAAAACATGTCAAAAATAAAGTATTTTTCATTATTTTACAGATAGTATCATGGAAACCCATAGAAATTTCAAGGACTTCCAAGATAAATCTCAATAACCAGGTTGATGCACATTAGTTGAATTTTCAAAGAATCAAGTAGGAAGCAGAAAGAGACGAAAAATTTAAGCAAACATTTTTTTTTAAACCTATCTCAAGGAAGTGTTATTAAATTACATTTTATGCTATGGAAATGCTGTTACGGATATAAAAGCAATCTGTGGTAACCGAAGGAGAAATACATATCCACTAGCACTCTGATAAACTGCTGGGGTTTCTGCTTTGTTATTTCCTATTCTTTGGAATATGCATAAGGGAACTGATAAGACAGTTTGATTAAAAGAAGTAGAAAAAGATAGTGTTCTGGGAGATCGCCTAATAATATTGCTCTTACTTCCATGTGTACTCACCTCTAGGTCTTACTGTCTGTCTGTCTGCAAGAGCATAGCGTATGGTAAAGCAAAATTTTTCTCTGTGTTTTTGTCCCTGAAATAGACACAAGAGAAGAAAGGTAACTTTTCCTTTCTACCTTAATTTTTAAAATTCTATTTGCAAGATTCATATATTTTTTTCTAATATAGACACCATGTATAATTAACTCATCAACTGAACCGACAAGTTTACAGTCTTAAAACTAAAGCCGTATGCATAATTTTATTAAGATCAATTTGTGATTCATCCATTTGTGAAAAATAGAGGTAAGACATTTATTTAACAGTTATGGTTGCCCCAATAACATAATAGCCAGTCTGCAGTGGGCCATTAAACCTTTCCCTTTGCTGGGTCCTATGACCCGTATCAGCCCAGGGTCTCTTTTGTGGAACCTACTGAAGTCTCTTCTCTGAGTTAGAGCAGAGAGCTTGCCTAGGAGTAGAGCAGCAGTTTCACGTGTTTTTATAAAGTTCAGAGTTTGGTCACATGGAACAGAAATCTCATTCTAGCTGCTCAATCTCTTCACTCCAAAATTCCTGGTGATCAGTGTTCCTTCACAGATCGGTTTCTCTTAATGCTGATGTGGCAAATCTTTATGATTTAGAAATATCACAGTGAGTTAATATGTCCCATCAATGATTACATCCTACAAGTTAATGTAGACTACCTGATTACATAGAGTATCTATCTATCTATCTATCTATATTCGCTGATGTATTTTTACTTATTTGATAAATAATTATTGAGTAATTATTACTCGCTTACTCTCTACTTTGCATGGCACGCACACACACACACACACTTGCACATTTTTGTGGTCTCAGGTGAACCATGGTGGAGTAAAGCAAGTCCTGACAGTTATGAACATAGCAGATCTAATTAAGGGGGGAAAAAGTGATTTTTACATGTAATTGAAGCTCGTGAAGTTCAAAGAAATTAAATGACTTTCCAAATTCATAGGCTCCATATCTGCGATGCCCAAGTCCTTCTTCCCTGAGTTGAATCCATACGGCAAATTTCTGAGCTCTCATCTCATTCTTCATTAAGAATTCCGAATGTGGGATTTCGTGTCAGAAAAACAGTGGGCTCCTCTAATGTCATTCTGGGTTTAGGGGGATGGGGTAAGGGAGAAAGTTCACATCCATCCTGCTATATAAAATAACCAGAAATGCCACAGATACATGCCAATTTGTGTATTATTTATGTGTGGCCATGTAATCCATCCTAGGAATGTTCAAATTCAAATGGCATTATGACCATCCTTAAAATGTTCATCCTGTTACATGTTTTCATCTTTATATGATGCTCTTTCCCAGAAAGACAAAACAAAGAAAAAACACAGGCGAGAAGAATTGGTAAAAGCCACCCGAATTTGGTTTTGTTTTATATTGTCTTTTAGACTCAAGTTTATCAAGCACAATTTGGGCCAAAATGTTATCATTTGATATTGGGGTTGAGATTTTGTTCACAGATAATAATAAAGCTACCTTTCCAGACCCTGGCAAAATTGGTAGCAGAGCCTCAACACTCAGCTGAGTGGGACACTGCAGCACCTGTGACACAATTTCAGGAACTCAAAATGTAAGACTAGAAAAAAAATAATAAAGTTACATATTAAGGAAGAAGCAACTAAGTATTAATTGTCAAAGGTTCATTTTCTTTTTTTCTTTCCTTTTTGAAAGTGAGATCAAGAGTTGAATTGTTAATAAAATTATAATGATTAACATGCCCAGATTTCATATATACATTTTGTTGTGGTCTTTAACTTGGAGAGGTGACTTAACATTCACAAGGGTAGATTTTTTTCTTTTCTTGAGTTATAATATATCTTTAAAGGTATTATATATAGAGTCCAAACTAAAATCCTTATTTTGATATGAATGCATATAAAATGTGTTTTTATTGATATTTTTAGAACTGTCTCCATAGTCCATGGCAAGAGAAAAAAGAGAACTTCTTTTTATGTGTATTACTTACTTTTACTAAGGCTTTTAACATACTTCCAGAGACTTTTATAGGGTATTTAATGCTAATGAAAATTTTTTAATCTTGTATTTCACTCAATAAATTATCATCCCCCCAAAATACGCCCTTCATTTTTCTTTAATTTGCAAGCAATAATACAATATCTTATTATAAATTTGCAGCAATCCCTTCTGGGAAATTCCAGGTGACAGTGACTTCATTCCTAGTAAATATTTGTTTTGACAACCTCTAAACATTTGAATTCCATAATCTGCTTATTTGGTCATCTAAACTGTTCCTCTCAGCAGAAAACATTTCCCGATTATGTGAGAAAGTTCTTCATATAGTAAGCAAAACCCGACCTCAACATATCCAGAAGCATCTTTGCAAGGATCTGGAGTTTTCATCAGTGATTTCTGTTTATGAAACTCACCTCTGGTAGAATTCTGGCGGACGAGTGTATTATTTACTAGAATGTACTCAAATAATTACACACGATAACAGAAATTTTCAACCACACCTCTTTTCAATGCCAACTCCTTGTCAAAATATTCAGAAGTGATAATTCAGAAATATTATCCATTTCTCAGGTGGCACTGAAATATCTTGGGTAGTAAATCCTTATAATTAGCAAAAGATTTGTCCAGAGATCTTTTAGATGACCTGGTTTCATGACTGACATCGTGGCATACAATGGCCTTAATTTCCTTATCTGTAAACGATAAATAACAACATTTACTTCTCACAGTTGCTATGAGAATTTCATTAGGTCATGTTTTAATACATAAAAGAGCAGAGCTGAGATTTCCAGACACAGTGAGATAGACTCCTGGGCAACATGAAGGGCATCTGCCTACTAGCCCCCCAGCACCTGCTTCTCCAATTTGTTCTTCAACGAAATTTAAATGACTTGACTGACTTACAGATAGTCAAAATTCAGAATGCCAAATATATGAATGCAAATGTTATATTCCATTTCTCGTTTTTGCAAATATCCTGCAGCTTGTAATGAATGATTTGTTACATGTCTGAACTTCTCTTATCTGGCATTCAAAGTCTTTCATGACTGTGACTCTATTTTATCCCTATCAATATTCAATAACACCGATTTATATGGCAAATTACCTTGCTCTCTTGCAAACACTAAACCTCCAATAATCATGGATCCCGGAAAAGTCTTGATTCCCTCCTCCACCACCAACACCAGAAGCAACAACAAAAAATTTAAAAATCTTCTTTCTTTTATATATCAGTGCTGCAAATTTATGACTTCAATGTAATCTTAGAGTCTTCCTTTCTTCATCCCCTAATTCTATTCATCACTAGCCTTGCAATGTTATCTACAAATGTGCTTTGAATCTTGTTGCTCCTCCCCACTTCCCCCAGGCACTAGGACATAGAGATTCCACGTCCTCGCTCCCCTGGGTAAATGCAATAGACTCTCACTTGGTCTCCTTGTGTCCATCAATGTTTCCATGTATTGTTCATGCACGCGAAGGGGCAGCGTTCCCATAATAGACCCGATGTATTTGTTTATTTATTAGGACACTTTTCCTAAGATGAAAGTACGGTGTCTTATTCTGATAAAATCTGTATAGTACAGTTTTCTAATAGATGGAAGTAAAGTATCTTAATAAACATCTTTTTCTAATTTACACAAAAGCATGGGTTACCGGCATCTCTATTGCCTCCCGTATGCCCCCTACAATCCATTCTCCACACAGCAGGCCAGATAATCTTTTTTAAAACTGAAAAGATTATGTTAATCCTCTGCTTAAAACCCTTCTATGATTCTCATTTCATTCTGAATAAATTCCTAATTCCCTATCATCACACCTCAGAACTTAAAGAATTTGACCCTGGTCTATTTGTATAAGCTCATCTCAAACTTGTCCCCAAAATGTTCATCACACTTCAGCCAGACTGGCTTCCTCATTTCCTACAAAATGAAACAGGTTTTCCCCTCAAGGTATACACACTTGCTGCTGCTTCTGCACAGAAAATTATTTTCTCTTATCTTTACATGGCTGGCTCTACTTCACTCTTTTCATCTCAGTTCAAATATTACCTCCTCAGAGAGGCTATAAAATATTAACTTATCTAAAGGAGTATTCCTTTTCCTTCCTAGGTAGTCTATCTTATCACCCTATTTGTTTACTTCGTAGAATTTGTGTAAATCACTAACATTTTTTTTATTTAGTTGTCATCTTTTAATCTTTGGTATTTCTCCTATAAAATATTAACCCATATATTAAAGATGTTCCACAAGTATCTCCAACACCAAAAATGGTGTTTGACACATAGTAGGCACTCACTACATTTTTTTAAATTTATTCTCATTCCATTTGGTCTTTTTGGTAACTTCTCTGAACTGAATTGTGTCTCCACTCAATTCATATGTCAAAGTTCAACCCCCAACATGATTGTATTTGGAGCTTAGGAGGTGATTTAGGTTAAATGAAGTCATAGAGCACGGCTCTAATCAGATGGGACTGACTGTCTATCAAAAATAATGAGGAAATCAATTTCCCAAGATCTAGAGAAGAGGAGGGCAAAAGATTTTGTCATGTTCTCTGTAATAGGCTAAACCAAAAGTGTATAAAAGATCAAAATTTAAGAATTTAGTATGCAAAATATCAAACTGCATTAATTTAAAATAAGGATTAATTAGAGATACTCAAAAAAACACCAAAGAAATCCTAGGACCTATAAAACAGAATAACATATACATGCTGCTTAGATAACAACATTTATTCAGTATTTTCTGTGTAAATAATTGTACATATGACTATGTAAAAAAAAGTAGAAGCCACAGACTTGAAGAGAGAATAGTAGACATGGATCTTTGCTTTCATGGTACCCCAAATACTCAAGTAAACACATCTTTACTATGATCTTATCATCTGCTGAACCACATTGAGTTCCATGAATGAACATTCTATCATCAAAAACATAAAATATTTTTTCACAATTTCACAGATTATGGCTAAATCAACTTTGATTAGAATTGAATACTTTGTGATGTCAAAATCTCAAATACTACTCAAGAACTCTGAAATTTTAACAGTATTATGCAGATTGGGAAGGGGAGCCAAAAAGTGAAGAACAACCCATAAATGAGGGTAAGATTCCCAGGTCTTTCTATATTTTATCTCCTGGCTTTGCTCCAGAGGAAGTCCCAGTGCAAAACTGCACCTCAGGCATAGCAGGCAGGCTCCAAGAGAAACATGTCTTTATGGCCAGAGGAACAAGAAAGAGGCCCATGCAAGGACAGCGGGGAGAATTTCATTTGTTTTCGTATTATTTTTCTTCTTTTTCCTTCCTGGTGTAGGAGGAGGGCTATTTGTTTACTTTTTCCACACTCTTCTCTCACTGCTTGCCAAGAAGGTGTCTTTAGTCATGCAGAATACCACGGCAGCATTATTGGCTAAATCTCTGAGCAAAACCTTGTCTTTCTAGCCAGACGACCAGGATAAGGAGACCTGGAAGCCAGAGATTCTGGGGAAATCTTGGACAGGAGAGAGCTAGATAAGAGGATACCCTAGTCATATAGAAATCCTGAGCTGTATGTGTGAGAGACAGACCAAGACAGCATAGCACAATCTTTAAGAAGTGAGGTATAACATAAAATATAGCCTGAGTCTCCCAAAGCAGCACACCAAAGGCTTTGAAAACTGAGCTGTGAATGGAACCCACCAACCACAGAAGATGAGACAGAACTTGTGGTCTAAACCTATGATTACTTCAAAATTATTTGTTAGGAAAATGTGTCTAATTCTCAAATGAGAAGACAACAGATGCCAACCTCAAGATACCAGATGTTGGAATTATCAAAGACTTAAAACACCTATTATGTCCATACTCTATGAAAGAAAGATAAACACTCTTAAAATTAATTAAAAAATAGGATTTCAGCATCTAAATATAACCTATTAAAAAAAACAAATGGGTATTTTTCAACAGGAAAAAATATAATATCTAAAATTTAAAAAGTCACTGGATGGGCTCAATAGCAGAATGGAGGTAACAGAGGAAATTGTCAATGAACTTGCAGATATACGAATAACAATTATCCAGTCTGAAGACGAGGGAGAAAAAAAAGATTTTAAAAAATGAACAGAAACTTAGGTACTTGTGAAAATATATCAAAATATAGCATTCATGTTTTTGTAATCTCAGAGGGAGAGGAGAATGAGATTAGTGCAGAGAAAATTATGATAAAACTTTCAAAATTTGGTGAAAGACACAAATTTACAGAATCAGGAAGCTAAAGGGACTCCAGATAGTACAACACAAAGAAAGTCATGCCCAGACACAATGGAATCACACTGGTGAATACCAAAGATAAAACAAAACTTTTGAAAGCAGCCAGAAAAAATATGACATATTACTAACAAGGAAGAACTATTTAAATGGCTAGATTTCTGATAAAAAAAAATATAAAAGTTCAGATGACAATGGGTCCACATCTTAAAAGTAATCAAATAAAAATGTATGAACTTATAATTCTATATTAAGAAAAAATATCTTTTAACAATGACAGAAATACAGATGTTCTCAGATGAAATAAAACTAAGTGAATTTGTTCCCAGCAGAACTATTCTAAAAGAAAGTCAAAGGGAATTTTAGGGGCTGAAGGGAAATGATAGCCTAGAGGAACCTGGAACTTCACAAATAAAGGAATAGCAGCAGATACCATGAACACCTGGGTAAATATAATAGACTATTTTTCACCTCTTAAGTTGACTGTTGAAATCAAAAGTGATAATGCTTGTGGATATAACACATATGACAACTATAACAAGAAGCAGGGATAGAAAGAGACCTACATGGTAGCAGAGCTTCTACATTCTACCTGAAGCTATAAAATATTAACTCTACACAGACTGTGAAAGAGTGTATTAGTCAGAGTTCTCCAGAGAAACAGAACCAACAGGAGATGTCTTTCTCTCTCTCTCTCTCTCCACGTGTGCACACACACACACATATAAATCATATAAATCACATGTATATACATATATATGTGTAGAGAGGGAGAGAGATTTATTATAGAAATTTGCTCACATGATTATGGAGGCTGAGAAGTCCCACAATCTGCTATCTACAAGCTGGAGACCCAAGAAGGCCAGTGGTGGAATTTGGTCCAAATCTGAAGGCCTGGGTGTCAGGGCAGCCAATGATGTAAGTAACGGTCCAAAGGCCCAAGTATCAGAGAGCCAATGGCACAAACCAGTCTGAGTCTAAAGGCCCAAGAACTAGGAGCACCAGTGTCTGAGGGCAGGAGAAGATGGATGTTGCAGCTTCAGCAAAGAGCTCAAATTTGTCTTTCCTCTACCTTATTGTTCTATTCAAGCCCTTAGCCAACTGGATGATTCCCACCCACATCAGTCTACCAGCTCAGTCCACCAAGTCAAATGCTAATCTCTTCCAGAGACACCTTGACAGACACACTAGGAAATAATGTTTTAGCAGCTATGTGAGCATCCCTTAGCCCAGTCAAGTTGACACATAAAATTAACCCTCACAAAGGGTATGTATGTATATTGTAAATCTCTAGAGAAAATATTAAAAAACAATGCAAAGATAATTAAACAAAATATTAATAGATATATTAACATGTCAGTAGACATGATAAAAAGAAATGCTAAAAATGTTTGGAAAAGGGCCGGCCTCATGGCCTAGTGGTTAAGTTTGGTATGCTTCGCTACAGCGACCCAGGTTCGGTTCCCAGGCGTAGACCTATACCACTCATTGGTGGCCATGCTGTGGTGGCAACCCACATACAAAATAGAGAAAGACTAGCACAGATGTTAGCTCAGGAAAAATCTTCCTCAGCAGAAAAAAAAAAAAAAAAAAAAGTTTGGATAAACCAAAAAAAGGCCAGAATGGGGAAACAGAGGACAAAAAAAGCAAATGGGACAAACTGAAAACAAAATTAAATGGTAGACATAAATCCAGTCACATTAATAATTACGTTTAATGAAAATGTTCAAAACAATTAAAATTCAGAGACTGTCAGATTGGCTAAAAACAAGTCAAAATTCAAGCATATGCTGTCTCTTGGAAAATCAGTTTAAACATAATGACATAAAAGAGTAAAAGGATGGCAAAAAATTTAGTGAGGAAACACAAATCAAAAGAAAGCTGGAGTAGCTATACTAATGTCAGAAAAAGTACATTTCAGAACAAAGAAAATTACAAGAAAAAAGAGGGCCATTACATGATCACAAGGGGTCAATTGATCAAGAAGAAATAAAAATTCTAACCGTGTATACACCCAGCAACAAAGCTTCCAAATTCATGAAGCAAAAATCTAATTAAACTGAAAAGAAATAGACACTTATACCAAAGACTTCAATACTCTTCCCTTCACAGATAGAATAAATGGATAGAAAATATGCAAAGATACAAAAAATCCTACAACCAACTTGATTTAATTGATATTTATAGAACAGTCCATCCAATAATAGCAGAATACACATTCTTCTCAAGTACACGCGGAACATTCACAAACATAGACCATATTCTTAGGCACAAAACAAACCATTATGCATTTAAAAGGATAAAAATCATACTAAGTGTATTCTCAGAACATAACAGATTTAAAGTGGAAATCAGCAACAGAAAGATAATGGGAAATCCCCAAATATTTGGCAATTAAACAATATATATCTAAATAATTCATAGGACAGAGGAAGACTTAAAGGATCTAGAAAATATTTTTAACTAAGTGGAAATTAAAATAAAATATCAAAATTTTAGTGATGCTAAAGCAGTGCTTAGGGGAAATTTACAGCATTAAAATGCTTCTATTGGAAAAAAAGAATGGTCTCTGTGCTAGTTTACAAGATGTTGTCAAATTCTTTGATTCTCCTCCCTTCAAGAGGTGGTGGTCCTCCCTTAGGGGGGACTGAATGCTGCCTGATCTCAGGTTGTGTAATGAAGCTGCAGAAATTAAGACTGGGTGGTGCTGCTGTCAGGACAGATAATCAGATCAATGGTTCCTGATGTACAGTCTGGAATTAGACTCCCAAATGTATATGGATAACTGAATTTTGACAAAGACACACAAAGGCAATTTTGTGGAAAAAGGCTAATCTTTTCAACAAGTAGTGTTGGCAGAATTGGAGTTTCAACCATAACAAACAACAACAACAAAAACTGACCCATACCTCACCCCTTACACAAAACTCAACTCAAGATAAGTCATACTTAAGTATAAAATGTCCAACTACAAAACTACTAGAATACAACATGGGGGAAAATTTTTGTTGACCTTAGATTAGGCAAAAAATTATTAGATGCAACAAAAACACACAATCTATAAAAGAAGAAACTGATAATTGTATTTCACCAAAATTAGAAACTTGTTCTCCGAAAGAGAATGAAAAGAGAAGCCACGTGTCTCACAAAAGACTGGTACCCAAATAATTAAAGAACTTTCAAACTCAAAAGTACAGTGACAAACAACACTTTTTAAAAATAGGCAAAAGATCTGATTGGTCACTTCACTAAAAAAGATATATGGATGGCAAATAAGTCTATGAAAAGATGCTCAACATCACTATTCAGAAAATGTAAATTAAAATCACAATGAGATACCACTAAAGGCTCATTAAAATGGCTAAAATTTAAATAAAATAAAATAAAACTGACAATACCAAGCACCAGAGAGGATACGTAGCAGCTGGAGCTCTCAGACGTTGCTGGTGGGAATGCAAACAGAACAGCAATTCCACTCTTAGATATTCATCCAAGATACATGAATTTTAGTTCATACGAAAACCTCTAGCTGACTATTTAAAGCAGCTTTATTCATAATTGCCAAAAACTTGAAGTAAGCCATATATTCATCAACAAATACGTGAATAAACAAACTGCAGTGCATCCATATGATGGACTACTTCTCAGTAATAACAAGGAAAAAAAGATTGAAGCACACAACAATATGGATGAATATGAGATGCGTTATGCTAAGTGAGAGGCCAAATTTGAAAGGCTACGTAAGATATGATTCCATGTAGATGACATTCTGGAAAGGCAAGACAATAGGTACAGAAAACAGATCAGCGGTTGCTGAGGTGGAAAGAGAGGTTGTCCCTATAGGAGTACCTACCATGGGGGAACTTTTCGGTGGGGGAACTGTTCTGTGTGGAACACTTTTAATTTTTCCAAATCCGTAGAAAAACCTACCTAAAATCAGCTTTTCTTTTCTTTTTAACAAAACGTTTTCTGGCAGAAACAGTTACCACTGAAGAATGAAAACTCCTTAAGCAAACACATACACACACACACACATAGTGGTTCCTCATTATTCACGGATTTCATATTTGTGAATTCGCCCACTATCTAAAATTTATTTGTAACCTCAAAATCAGCGCTCACAATGCTTCACCGTCATTTGTGGGCATGTACATATTCAGGGTTGTGAAAATATGAGTCCCCTGACATGCATATTCCCAGCTGAGATGGAACAAGGCTACGCTTTGCCTTCTTATTTCAACTCTCATACTGTAAATGTCTTTTTGTGGTATACTTAGTGCCATGTTTTTCACATTTTTCTTGGTGATTTCACTGTTTAAAACGGCCCCAGAGCAGTGCTGCAGTGCTGTCTCGTGTCCTAAGCACAAGAAGGCTAGGATGTGACAGGAAGAAAATGTGTGTGAGAGATAAGCTTCCTTAAGGCCTGAGTTACAGAGTTTTGGCCGTGAGTTTAATGTTAATGAATCAACAGTATCTATTAAATAAGGTGTTTTTAAACAGAAACGCACATAAAACAAGGTTATGTATTGATCAATTGATGAAAATGTTGTGATCAGAAGCTCAGAGGATTTTCCATAAGAGAAATGGTTCATTATTCACTAACTCAGTGTCCACGGGAACACAGAACATAACTACCATGACTAATAAGAATGGAGTGTATTATAGATTTACATATACAACTTATGTACATAAGTGTACATATTTGAAATAGCATCATATTTAATTCCAAATGATAAAAAAATTTATAAGCAACCATTTTTTAAACTCCTAGACTAGATTTAATACTTGTACAACTTCTGTTAAAATTATTTTTGCAATCACATCCCTTCTGGAACTTATTCTCAGTTCAAAGTCTTTCTATAAGGTTTGGCATCACAAGTCCCTTTTCATGGTTTTCCTCAGCTTTCAAGTTGTTCAGTGGTAAGAGACCCCGGAAGGGCACAGCTTAATTCCCTGTTAATGGTAGTATGACTGCAATGGACATTTGTTCAACTCACGTTATATCAGAACCCTGAATCTAATCTTCCCCTGTCTGCTAACAGAAAGAATGAATTACATGAGAAGAAGACACATATTTCCTTCTATTTAGTCTCTGCTTTTAACTTTAAATCTCAATAAATAAACAAACCAACAATCATATAATGTTTCTACCTATATTTTAACATCATGGTTGCCATCATTTATTCTATAATCATAAAAGAATTATTTATTACTCTTTATTAAAATTAGAGAACTTTTCCTTATAAATGACAGCTCTAGAATTTAACTGTGTTCTACAGGGGTTACTTGAAACACACTCTCACTCCTAAAAGCTGACGTGGCATCTAGCACCAGAAAACACAGGCTTCTTTAGTTAAAGGGACAAACACATGTGTGATGGAAATTGAAATAACACTTAAGGCTACTGAGGCTTTTTAAAAGATATTTAAAGTGTTCTCAAGTAATCAATTACAATTAAATTAAATTTAATTTAATTACAACTAAATTTCAGCAATTGTTTGAGGAGGTGGCAGAGAAGAGACATGAAAGCCAAAGCCTACCAGACGAACCATCCTCAGCTCTGGCTCTTTCTTTCATTCTTTTATTCATTTACTGAATGTTTATTGAGGTTTTGGTCATGTGGGAGATCAAGATTTGGCCACCCTGAAATCTATCTCTTTACCTTGGTTGTTTTCTCTAGGGACATTTGACCTCCCCCACTAACTGCCTAAAGAATTTGACATAGTAACTCCTTCCTGGAACAGATCTATCATGATGGCTGTAAAGATAACGTAGGGTAAATGTTACAATAAGAAAGGCACCAACAAGCCCCTCTTATCAGAAGTTCTGTCTCTCTGGCCACATTCTCTGGATGACCCTGCGAGGAGTTGCCAGACAATCATTTACATTTATAAGGGAAATCTCCATTTGTAAAGGTATCTCCCTCTCTGTTTTGAGAAGAGAGCGGGATGAGCTCATTTCTAGTGACTTATCAATGTGGAAGTTGAGGCCTTGGGGCTGCATAATAAACCTTACTCTTGTTTACTGTGCTTTAGTGGTAATCTCCTGTAACTGACTCCCCCCACCCCCAAAATCCTCCTTTGTTATTGGCTGAAAATGGTATTTAAGACGAGAATTTCTGCTATTGTGTTGAGAAACGCAGTGTCCCTGCTTTCTCCCATGTATACATGTTATTAAACTTGGTATTATTTTCTCCTGCTAACCTGTCTTGTTAATCATTTGGCCAGCCATAAGAACCTTAAGGGAACGGGCAGAAGGAGATTCTTCCTCTTCCCCCGACAGTCATTTACAAGTCTATACTCCATCCAGTTCAGCCTTTCCAACTTCACCTTTTATAAGAACGTTTGTTAGGACCAGCCCTAAGGTGACAGGGAAGTGTGTCTTCTCCGAGTCTCCCTTTACGACATCTATAGCAGGTATCTCCTGACCAGACCCAAAGTGTCTCTTCTCTTCATGGCAGCCAGGTAAGGTACTTAAAGCTAGTCCAAGTTTGAATGAGAAAAATCAGGCTGCACATCCTTTTATTTTGTCTCTGTGGTGATGATAGTACTTTTACACACTTTAAATAATAGGGCATTTATTATATTTTAAAATTCAATTGTAATTTCTCTAAGGCCTACTAATTGGGAACATTGACTGAGCCTTTCGGAAACATCAAAAGGACTGAGAAAGAAATCTCAGCAAAAAGATAAGGGATCGCTTTGGAAATATCACTGGAGTGTTATATAATTCTTGCTTATGAATTTGAAGAGATGTATGAAATTCCATGGAGATAGAATTGTTTCTGGCTAAGGGCTTTATATAAGAGATTTGCACATTTTCTACTTTTTCATTGCAAGCAATGGAATACACATCCCGTGAAGAATGAACATATGGGACTGAAACACTTTTATGTGCATGTCTGGGTGTCACTGGAACTCTTTGAGAATATGAATATGAACTAGAGAAAAATGTCAAATATTTAATCCACTGTAAAAATGGATCTCTGGACTACTTAACATGCTCTGGGGGAAACAGCAGAGAAGATTTGGCTCAGGCCTTAGTCTGTGAGAGGAAATGGTCCTCTGTCCAATTTTACATTTTCTGTTAGGAAGTGTTAGGGCATGCAACTTCAAAGGCGTTTTGTAGCTAAGTTACTCTATAAAAGTCCCCTCTCAGCTACATTATAGATAGACTATGAAAGCATGTATATAAGAGGTTTAGAGGAGAAGAGAAAGCCAAACAGCTCCCTTCATTCTAAATAGTTACTCATACAATTAATTCAACAGATGCTTATTGAAGGACTACTGACAGAGGCACTGCATTAGACATCAGAGGTGAGCAATGAAGGATCAATATTCCCTGTTCCCACCAAATAGCTCACTGTGTATCTGGGGCAAGACACATCAAAAATAGATAGATTGCAAGCAAAATTTATGATGTGTTATTAAATTGATTCAAACATGTGCACACATAATGCATACACGCATGTGTATTATGGTTCCAACTAAACCTCAAAACCCTGGTAATTTGACCTAACTATCCCCAATATGCTTTGTTGTTATACACTGCAGCCTGGTATAACAGCTCTCAGAGTTTGGATCATCAGAACATGCTACATTCCAGAACTTGCTATAATAATGTCATTCTGCTTTTCCCCCTAAACAGTGCCCATAATGTAATGCCAAATTACACTATAAATTAGATTTAGGAGCAAGAGGCAGCATTTCTCCTAAAGAGAGTATTGAACCAGGAATCTAAGATTTGACTTCTAGGCTCAATCGTTTAAGCTGGGTATGATGTAGACGCAATCACCTAATTTTCTTTGGTCTCAGTCTCCTCATTTGTACATTACAAAAATAATACTTGAGCCAGCCCTGATGGCCCACTTGTTCAAGTTTGGTGCTCTCACCACTTCAGCAGCCTGGATTCATTTCCCAGTCACAGAACCACACCACTCATCTGTCAGTTGCCATGCTGTGGTGGCCGCTCACGTAGAAGAACTGGAAGGACTTACAACTAGGATATACAACTGCGCACTGGGGCTTTGGGGAGGAAAAATAATAATAATAATAATAATAATAGTACTTGCCCTGGTACTTAAAAATAAAATTGGACATAAATGAACAATGTTTATTATTAACCATTAACAAGGCAAATTAACAAATATCCTTAACTTTCACACTAACATGTAAAGATTTCTTTTATAAATTTTATATTTATAGAAATCTTTTTATGAAGGATTTGCTTGAACCAATATTTTAGTTAAAATTAAGTAAACAAATCTGAGGGGATAAAGACATCAAAAATTTCACATTAAATATGCCCAAGTAAACTTTTAAACTACCTTTAAAATAGAGAAGCAAAGATGATATGTAATAGAAATGACTTTCAAACTATCTTGCTCAACTTGTGGTCTTTATTAGAGATGTTTTAATTAGTGCCATGAAGGCGTTATAATTTATCTTGTGTATAATTTATCCTGACATGTCTTCCCCTGTGTCAAAGATCTTTCAAAAGAAAATGGAAATTAAATTCTATCTTTCAAGGAAATATGGTTTTATTTTTATGCCAAAGTTTCAGAGCTTATTAATAATCTACAAAGGAAATGCTGAGCCACAGATCGTTTTCACAGAAAGAGTCAACTCAGATGCAAAGGAAATAAAAAGCCACCTGAGAAACCACAGGTGTTAATGGCACTTCTATAAAAATAAAGAAGCACTCAATTCCCTGCTCAATAATGCTATTACAGGGACCACTTTGAAAATTTATACCAAAATAATCAGTTTAAAGTAAGTGACTTTTCTCAAAAGGCACTTCTGGTCTGAAAACTTATTTCTCTGGTTTTATCTAGTATGATTTTAAGGCCCAATCCTAACCCCCGCTAATAGAATACTGACAGATCCTTAATTGAATATCAGCCAGTCTCTACTCCAATTGTGAACAGTTCTAATAAATGTAACTTTTTATTCTTTTTCTCATCTTCTTTGCAAAGAGCATTGTTACAGCAGAAAAATAGTAAATAATGGATCATCATACCAATTGTCCCTAAAGATTAGTGTATGAATTAGGGAAATAAAAAACCTACCAATCCCCTTTCTAAGTTTTTTCTGAAATTGAATTTGACGGCATGACTTTCTAGCTACATAAAACAAAGATCTGTTCTTCACTCTTTATTTGTTCTGTTGTCTCTGGATCAGGCTGTGTTTTACTCAGGATTCTTTCAGGGCCTGACCAGGGCGTATGATAGGGCAGTAAATTCTAGAAAACTAGGAAAGATTCGGGTTTGCTGAAACAACAAAATAATCAGGCAAGGAGGAACATCACTTGTTAGCCGGCTGGTCTCTCCAGTCATGATGTTCAGAAGAGAACAGCAACGGCCAAAGGAAAATCGGAAAGCACAGGGCAAGTGCAGAGAGCAAAACTGGTTATGCTTTCTTTTCTTTCTGTGAACTCCATTTAAAAAGTACAGAGAGTAAATTTACACAGGGGTGAGCAGGACTGAAGAACTTGTAAATTTGCTTCCTGAAACGGATTTAGGAGGAGAACAAAGGGCAGCCAGTAAAATTAGTAGAAATGTCAATACTTATAATGTAATCTGCCTGTTCCTCCATGGTTCTTCTCCACTGCAGTCCTGCTCCCCTTCCTTCGTGTCACTCTTCTGTTCAAAACATAGAAGTATCCAGGTTAATAAAGTCCAAGATGCTTGACTCTCTGACCCTCCACGAGCTCACTTCTACCCACTGATCTAGTCTGACCTCTTACTAACTCATGCCTCCACCTAAAACTTTAGACAAACTAGAGTGTGCACTTCCCCAAACACATTTATTTCTCTGTCTCTACACCTTTATTCATGTGCTGTTACTTCTGCCTGGAAAATCTCCCTCCCCAACCTCCATCTGTCCTCCTAAAGGCTCTGTGGAGTAGCACCTCCTTCTAGGAAACCTCTCTCAATTCCTTATCTCAGCCCTAGTTCAGTTCTCCCTACCCTTTGCATCCACAGAACTCTATTACTCCTTTTCTTCTAAAATGGATGGCATTCTACACCTCATCACAGCTAACTATACGCCTTACTATCTGAGTAGTATAGGCAACTTGAGAGCAAAAACTAAATGTACATACTTCAGTTCACCACAGTGATTAGAAAATCTCCATCTTCTCATAGTAGGTTCTCATGTCTGCTGCATCAATTAAATCTTGTTCAAAGTTATCTCATCTGAAAAATACAGTCAACTGACAACTAAATGACAGGAAATATTAGGACCATAGATGTATGATGAATTTTTGGATGGGGAGAAAAATACAGCTGCTTACTGAAACCAACTATGATTTCCAGAAAATTATTAGCTCTTTCCTCCTCGGTTTCTTAGGAGACTGAGCCAGACAACCATTCTATGTGATACACTTGTTAAACAATGTGTCTCCCACAGTTTGATGTTGATAAACTGCTTGAAATTTTACATTAAAAAGAGGAAGAAATAGCAGAATGCATTATTATTGCTGAAATGTTGCTCAACATTGTGGGGGAAGAGGGAGAATCCGCCCTCTGCCCTTTCCCTTAAGGTTCTTACTGCTGGCCAAATAATTAACAAGACAGGTTAGCAGGAGAAAATAACACCAAGTTTATTATTTACATAAGTACAGCAAGAATAGCAATTGATCATATAAGCTCTTTTAAATCTGTTTTGCTGGAACTTTTTATAAGGAATCTCAGATTGAACTTCAAAGGCTTCTCGAGGCCAGGAAAGCCAACCCAAAGACTTTGTCATTAGACTTTGCCTGTAATACCTACAGATTTGGGTGAATTCCTCTCTTCTGAGGTTCCCCCAAAATATTTCGAGGTTCCTTGTACCTGCCAGATAAGTGACATTCTTTACTTATCCTGGTAAGTGTTGCTTGGAACATAAGGTACCAGGCCAATATTTCTACGTGGCTTTATTCCATAAAGTCCAATCTTCATTTCTCAAAAGCTGTATGTTTATATCGCAAGTATGGTGTTCCAGTCACAGCATTGGTAATATAACCAGTGTTTCCAATTGTGTCCTGTTATAAGGAGAACAGATTCTTATTGAACTTATGCAAATAACTATATTGCCATGAAAACAACAATACTCACTAAGAGTTTCCAAATCCTGGAGGGATCAGGTAGAGAGAAAAAGATAAATATTTCAATTTTGCTTACAAAAGTATCATTTACCAAATTGTTATAAGTCATAGCTAGCTCAGGAGAAAAGAGAAAAAGTTATCCTTAAACCTGAAAAAATAAAACATTAAAAATTCAGCAATACTTCAAATGAAAAATCATAAAAATGATAATCATCCTTATCAGTTCATTCGGTCCTGTGTAATCCATTCTTATCTCCATCTTTTTCTTACCAGCTTCATGAAGTCATCAGTCTCTTCATCAGAGTTCTGTAATTTCTTACCAAGTTCAGTTTTATGATCAGAAAATTTGTCAGAAATCTGTACTCCAGTGTAAATGTCAGAGTCCTTTCCATGAATTTTTCTGAAGTTGAAACATATTTTGCAAAAGCATTAGAGCAAAGAAATGTCTGTAAACAAGACCTCAAAATGGCAATTGACAAAGAAATTTGGTTAATTTTGTGACATACAACACTTTAAAATAATAACCAGAATTATGACTGATAACCAGGACAGATCAGAATTTCAGTAATGTTATACAATTTTAAAACACCTGTATCAATAGCATTTACCCACATAATATCACCTAAGCAGGCTTATCATCACTTGTCTGACAATGCTTCCCATGTAGTTTAACATACTGAATAAGCCTAATAAGTTTAGTATCTTCCTCCTTATAGGAAGAGAGCAAATTTCTTTGAAAAGTTCCAGGGCCCTTTGAAAATTCCCAAAGAAAAAAAGTAAAGAAAGACTTTATTTAAGATATGAATTTTGGGGAGCTTGTCAAAAATATAAAAAGTCAAGGCAAACAGAGCATTAACAGTCCAAAAAGCCTTAATAGAGAGACCTCAGTCTTTTGAACACAGGAAATTATTTTAACAGTTTTTTTTCTGTCTTCTAGGTAGACTTACTCAAACGTAAAGAAAAATCTTTTATAACTTCTTTATCAAGTTCAAGAAAATTATCCCTTTAAGGGAAATAAGACCAAATTATAATTTTGTACCAGCTTACTTCTGATATTAAAACTCATTTACTTAATTAAATTCATTTTAATCTTAGCCAACTTGAACATGCATCAAACTCCTTTTCCAGAATTCCTCTTCCACAAACCTTCTATAACTTCCTTTTACATTCAGAATTTGTCCTATGCCTTTCTTTTCCCTCCTGGTACTTGAGGACGAATTTATCTTTCCTAGTCAACCAAACAAAATATTTCCATTCTTTGTACCTTCTTTATACATCTTACTTTCCTTGTACACACATATTTTTCTTAATTTTTAGTAGCTTCAATCACATATACTAATTAGAAATTTTAACCCTTAGAAACCTTAATTTGTAAGTAAAAACTAAGTAAACAATTATAAACTTTTTTTACAATAGCATTTCATGGCTTGATAAATTTATAAACACTTCATAATTTCTGGAAACATGTTACTTTATAGCACAATCTTTTAATAAAACACATGTTTACCAATAGACCCAAAACACCTTTTAGTTTTCCTGTAATGAAAAGCTAAAAGTAGTTAAATGTACATTTAGCAATCAATGTCTAATATCTTATCTTATTTGGAAATGATGATACTCAGTGAATTTTTATCATACAATTTAGCAAAACTCTAAGGTTTTAAGTCACCAAAAAGAGTTTGGAAGCTGTAACCACCATAACACATAATTATTGTTTAAAGTTCACCCAACATTCATCATTTTCACAACTATTTAGTTACTTATTCCCAATAATTATTTAGATTGCCTACAAGACTTCATAAGACTTCATATAAAATTAGCCATCATTTAAATTACTATTTTTGTTAACCAGTTCTGTAATAGAAATAACATCAGTTTTTTCTACAAAATTTCATGTAAATTTTATCACCTCATACCTCTAAACATAGTTATCATTAAGACTTTTATCAATAGGTCTTGGTCTTATAATTTTGGACAAGGGAAGCATTCCCAGTCAGACATTTTAAAACATGCTCAGGCAAAGTTGATGTAACCTCTTTATATAAAATTAGCTCAAATATTCCAACCTTTATAATCTTATCAACACTTACACTTTTACATGTTCTTAATTCAATTGTAACATGAGTCAAGGTCTTAAGGCTAGTCAAATTTTTCCCTTCTTTTTTCTGGCCTTTTCTTAGGTACCAATTAAAAAATTGTGTGAGAGCTCTCAAAACATTTTTTTTTTCCCCCAATTTAGAAGTTTTTCCAATGCAAAGGATCCCTCGTCTGGCCATTGACGAGTAGGATCTTCATTTGTATATTTATTCCAATAGTGATGAAATCCAATAAGCCTTTTTAAGGAAAGACCTGGAGGTAACTTTCCACGCTTAGAATAAATCTTTACCATGGATGCAAGAGGCATCCGTGGTGAGGATGCAGATGATGTAGCCCCCATGATCCACAGAATTCACTCCCAAAGATATTCAGAGAAAGTAAAGACCTTCGTTGCACAGGCGGTAAGGATGGTGTAGTGAAAATGGTGTCTCCTGTCCCCCACAATAGTGTGGGACGCCTCCAGTCACAGACTCGCTAATCTGTGACACCGGGCAGGCGATACCGGAACGAGATTTTTCCAGCACTAATAAACAACGAAGGTTAAGATGACAAAAGCCCTTATGGACTGGGCCCTTTATGACAAACTTCCCTGAGAGCTTTGCACAGCCAGACAAAGAGACAGTTCGGAACCCCAGTTTACTCAACTGGCCACCAAGGGGCACCCCGGTAAATGCACCTTCCGTATGGTGGAAACCAAGGAGAATATTCTCACTGGTCACAAAGACAAGTTCTCAGGA